>NW_027315846.1:20759315-20844315 GCF_026437365.1 Eucyclogobius newberryi
TGATTGCAATCAGATCAAAATCGTAATTAGCAAATCACAAAGGCTGCAATTTAAAAAATGTCCTCCACAAAAAAACTAAACTTCTTGTTTTATTCCGCATAACTGCCAACCCTGTATTATTACCCTTATACAAAGTTAGTTTGTCCGTTCATACACCAATTTCAGTCTTTTTGTCAATTCTCCTGGAAACGTTTAAAGTATGAACAGAACAGAATCCTATTATTAAAACATAAATCCTCTCGATTTCCTTTGAATAGCATTACAGTAAAATTGTAATACTTGTTCATTCTTATGCTCTGTCTCTTAGGACTCATTTTGCAAGCACCATTATGTAACAATAACACTTCTACAGCGCTCACACTAAGCAAAGGATGTAAATATTAAAATGCTAATACTGTCAGACATACTGCAAATATTAAACACCCACCAGGTTTCTGATGTCATTTGTTATACAAATGTCTGCAAATGTAATCTCTAATCCATAATAAATAAGACAAAATTACATTATTGTGCTTACGAAGTCGTTGATTATGTCTGCATGACGGAGGAAAACTCTAATGTAGAGCCACATCGCAGCTCAAAGCTCAAATAAGACCACGTTATTAGCTTCGTTAGCGTCATCACTGCTCAACTATTCTACATGCATTTGTTCAAGCGATCTTTGTCATTAGATATGATGGGATTATTCAGTATTCTTTATTTTCTAAGAAAGTGTGAATAATTACCAGTCATTACCCATGAACATTTTTTGAAAGAGCTGATTATTGTTGATTAATGTGGTATTTTGGGTTGAATCCCGGCTGCCATGGTTTCTTTTCCCTCTCACCCGTGTCCTGCTGTTCTTTTTTCTTCAAACCTACCGTAAAATGTTTAAATTGATTGATTCAAATTATTCTCAAAGTCAAAGGTCAAGCTCACTCTCTTACTTTTATGTGATTGTGGCGCTGCTTTCAAACATCTCGTAGGTTTGAGATGTAATTACAGTTGGAGCATCAGTATTTAATGAACATTCATGACGTACATGGATTCTACAGATCACATGTCTCCGTTTCCGTCTCAGAATACACCCTTCCTGTTAACGGACACTTGAAAGGAAGAGAATCCGCCTTGTTTTTCTGTAATTGTAGACTTCAGTGTTTGCGTCCACTTCCCCTCAGCCTGTAATACATTCAGGCAGTAGATTCATCTGGAGCTATTAGATGTCTAATTATGCTAAATAATGTGGCATCCATAGCACAAGAAAAAATGTTAAATATTGAAAGTGTAAATAAAACATTTTACTTTGTCTTCCAAATACAACTGTCACCTAAAAATCTACTAATTAACAAACAAGTGTCACTAGGTGTTTTTGATAATCAGATTTCTCTTGTTCTATTGACATTTTTAGTCACAATTAATGACGGTATCACAATAATTAACAGAACTGCTGATGGAATTGTGTGGATAGTGATTTTTATAATTCTAATATTATGACTAAGTTCCGTGTTTAACCAACTACTATTGTACATGATTATAAATGAAAACAACAATCATCTATAGGATAAGTGGCATTTATCTGCACAATCTGGTGATATAATGGCCATTATCTTTGTTTGAGATGATCACAATTATATAAAAATGTTCCACGGACGATTATTGTCTGCCCTTTTTATAGCATTAAATTATATTATTGTTTATTGTTCCATTCTATCCCACTGGTGGTGCATTAGAGAAAGAGGTCAAGAGGTCAATGTTCCTGCTGCTGCGGTGGATATGAGGTGGACGAGTGAGTGTTGATTGGTTATGATGTAAAGACGGCAGGTTGTGATTGGCTGACAGGAGGAAGAACAAACTAAGAAATGAAAGCTTTTCTGATCGAGCAAGTCAATTGTAAATAAAACACAGCAGTAAATCTACCCAAACTGAACCATCGATCATCTTATGTCCTCCCCACTCTCACCACCCACTGGAGTAGATCAATGGCCCCTGTGCGTGTCCATACTCACACACACACACACACACGCACACGCACATGCACACGCGCACACGCACACACACACGCATACACGCACACGCACACGCACACGCACACGCACACGCACGCACACGCACACGCACACGCACGCGCACGCACACGCACACGCACACACACACACACACACACTGGAGCACGTGCTTATTGATGGCTGGAGCATAGAGCTGGGGCACAGCTGCCAGACTGTGGCTAATGACCGCACTGTGCTGGCTCTCAGTGTCCACTCCTGCTAATGCACAGTGACCATCGGATTGTGTAACGCCTGATGGCTGTCCATGTCAAGTTGCATTTTAAAAATCAATCAGCTGTCTAAGCCTCAGTAGTGAGAGTGTCTTTTCAGTTTCATGGCTGAATCAAAGCAAAATATCACAGGCTTAAATTGATGTCGATGACACATCTCTGTGAGTAATAACAGATTCTCAATTCACTGCTTCACATTGGCCATATTACAACATTAACATTACACACCAAGAGCATGGAATTTATGCCTAATTATTCATTTATTTATGCACTTTGCCTAGTATGAATTTGGTGTGTGTGTGTGTGTGTGTGTGTAGCAATGTGAAGCATCTTTGAGTGTCCAAAAAAGTGCCATATCAATATGATGCATATATATTAGTATTCATCATTTGCTATTCTATAACATCGCCCACAACAGCCAAACAATATTTATATTCCTTACAAGACAGTCACTTCTCAGGAAGGAGAAGAATATTTGGGTTGCAACATATTCACAGGTAAAAGAGGGTTTGATTTGAGAAAAACTTTGGGAACCACTGGTTAAATCTTTACAAACATGTTCTGAAATGTATGTGATTGTTTTATGAGTATAGCAGTTCAGAGTTTATGATTGAAATGTGAACTTTGAAAAGAATCCAACTATGTAAACCGCTATTGCTTATTATAGAAGTAAAAGTAAAGCCCATTGCTGAGCTCTGTCTCTTTCCATGTGTCGTTTGTGTCCAGGTACCACAGCCAAACATGTGGTGTTTTTGGCGGGAAACACAGCAAAACACGGCCTGCGCTGCAAAGCCTGCAAGATGAGCCTGCACCATAAATGTGAGAACGGAGTGGGTCAACAGCGCTGCATGGGCAAACTGGTGAGTGCTGCGACAGGGAGTAAATGCATAAGTCATTATTATACTGTCTGTCGATAGATTAATTGGAGTTATGAGCACTCCATGTGGGTTGATAATCACTGTTTATATTATTCGGTTTAGTAATGTTATAGAATTACAACTGAAGTGGTTGATTAACTTTGTTGAGTGCTTTGCTTTGTTCAATGGACACTGTTTCTCAGCACTCAAACTGACCATGCTCTGACTGGTTAAGCCTCATGTCAGTCACACCTATCGGAAATAGTTCTCACAGAATACGGTTCAAGATTCTACATTAATAAACAAATGTAGTCTCCCTTTTGAGGGAAATGTATTCTTTGCATTTGATGAATCTTTTAATGCCTGTGGGAAAACCTGCCAGGAGCAGAGTGCAGCTGTCCTACAGCGATCTCCAGATCTTAAACTCACTTTAGTCAGGATTGTAGCTGGAGACTTTTGCCTATTGTGCATGTTTTGGGTTGATGGTGGAACCGGGGTGCAAACGCAGCACAGAAAGGCCCGGACTGCCCCGGGAGTTGACCCCACAACCTTCTTGCTGCATGGCGTGAGTGCTAGACACTAGCTTGGGTGACAAGACAAGATTTGGAGTTTTAGATTATACAATAAATAAAAAGTCAAAAGGTTTTAGAATATGTCTCCTTCGAGCTAGTCAGTAAAGAAATGTCTTGCTGACTAAAAATATATAAATACATGAACATGCACATGAAGGATCCTGTTTCTGTAGCGACAATGAACACAAAGGCATGTTGACTCTGCAACAAAGACTTGGCAAAAGTATATGTTTTTCTACAAAAAAGTGATCATTTGTTGAAGACATACTGAACGTCAAACTGGCAGAGCAGATTTGGCGACGTGCTTATTCTGAAATAACACTTCCTCGTCAGTCTCGCTTACATCATCACTGTCTGTGGGTTGGATAATCCGAATGCACTGGAGCATTCTCCAGCCAGAATGACCTGTTCTTCACAACTGTGGAGTACGGCCTCTGTTCCATTAGCTCGGAGCATTAAGACCACATTGTCCCGTTATAGAGGGACACACACCACTTGGCTGTGTCTAGTAGTCCTAGTACACATTCACACATAGTCACAACCAAACTGAAATCTTATAGTAACTTACACTCAAACTCATTCATTCGTCACATATACAGGCGCATTTCTAAATCTTTGTTTTACATCAAGGAACTCTTATTAAACCTTTGACTTTGGCTCAGATTTAAGACTTCAAGATTGATTTGATTAAATTAGCAGTTCAGATTGAAATGCCCTGTGATGTGTTTAAAATGAAACAATAATTAAATAAGAATAATTTGACCAGTAAAGCAATGCTCAGAACACTCCAGTAGTCTACAGTGACTTTTTTGGATGGGCAAGCAGACTAGTGGATAACATTTGCATGCAAAAGTGATAAAGAGAGAAGAACTTGCAGAAGCTGGGCCTCCCGCATGAAAGGAGAATGTTTATCCCACTGAGCTACACTGCTGTGCATATAATGGGTGCTGAATGTTTACTACTCCCTCAGTTCTCTCTCAAAACATTACACAAACCAGCCCTATTAAATTACTGCCTGCATTTCTAACTAGCGTCTAATCATTAGAAACAGAGCCTTAGCTAAAACAAAGACTTTTCACTCAAAGCTAGTTTTAAAGTCTGTTGAAACTCCTCTGCACATGCTCAGTTAGGGCACAAACATATAAGATTCAAACACAGGTTTATTCTGCATGGTTTGTGTTGTCCTCAGAGGCATGTGCAGACCTCTAAAAGAAGCTGCTGTCTGCTCTGGTTGTAAAAGCACATGTTGGAGAGCGGAGCATGAACGGGCTGCTGTTCAAGGAAGAGAATGTGCAGCTGTGACAGATGAACAACCAAGATTTCTGGCCTGCAGTACTGCTCAGTGGCCTGTAGAGGCCACTAAAAGACACAATGACTTCCATCCAAGCTTCAGCAGGGACAAGTGAGGAGAAAACGGGCTTATTTGTGTATTTTTTGGAAACAATTTAAATATAGTTTATCGTCTATAGTATTTCATTGGTTCTCTGCTTGCCTTGATTGCCCTGACGCATGCTACTGGAACAATCGCGATGAGATATTTTCCTCTTCAATCATACACTTTTTGGGGAGACTTCATAAGCTTACATTAATTTCCTAGACATTGATTCTAACCATAACCTATCCATATATTAAGTTTAAAATGTGTGGATGATCTAATGATTTTGCCCCATACGTACCTGACTTTTGTCCCCACGAAGGAGACATGTCCCCTCATAGTGACTGTGTTTTGATTTAAATCCTCACAATGTGATTAATACCTGCCTATTCGCCCAACAGAATTATGTGTGATGCACACAAAACGTGCAGTCACATTTTAGGTTATTTTATATTTAGATTATTTCTATTTCCACTTACAAACAGCACATTTTCTGATAAAATGTACCCAATCCTCATCCAACGATTTTTTGATGTTTTTGTTTAATCTTTAGGTGCTCTTGTGTTCTTGGGGTGTGGCACAAGGGGGGCAGTGTAGTGAGAGTGGCAAGTCTTGTCACGCTCTCTTTCATTCAATGAAGCAAGGCTGCACAGAACATGGATTTATTCAAATGTCTTAATAGTGTATTGTCAGCTTAAATCTGCTGTGAGTCGTCCTAGTGGCCAGTCCACTGGAACTGCAGCGATGAAATCCTCCACGGTCCAGAACGCATTTTTCCCATAGAGCGCAATATAAAAATATACTGCTGGTGTTCGCCTGACTGGGACCTACAGCGTTATCAAAGGTCGGATTTTGTGGCCTTTTATCAGAACCTTGTCTCTGTTGAAAATCCTTCAGTTTCTTTAAAGCGGCGTTTTAATCTTTAGTTTCAGCTTGCTCTGCTCCAGCTCTCACTGTGATTGGTCAAAGTGGTCACGTGGTCTGTGAGCCTGCGCTCCTCGCATTGGCTCGTGTGGAAGAAGAACACTGTTGCGTGTGGTCGGTGTCTACTTGATGCCACTAAAGGCTAAACTGGCGAATGAGCGCTCCCATTGGCTTAAAACGGCGGCCATGTTTGAAGGGCGGGGCTTGCACAGAATCGAAGCTCACTAACTGTAGTCTTTTCCTGTATACAGTATTCAGGTAATATAATGTAAAACACATAAACACACATATAGGAGAACTGTATATTATTATTGTTTGTCGCCAACTTTAGAGTGGGTTTGTTAAGGTTTAGTGAACACGAGGTTTATAATGGTGATGGCCCTCTGCAACTCTAACTCCCATGTGTAATAAGCATGCAGTATCCAGGACATGATTAAAGCATTTAGACATCACTTTTTGAGTTACTGTTATTGTAAAACCGTCATGTTAAAGACTGTTAAAGAAGTTATTGTAAACATGTAAGACCAATTAATTAGAATAAAATAAAAAAGAAGAAAATTAGGAACAAATCAGCTTGTACTTGTGCATAAAAACATAGAAATGCATATTAATTCTTAACTGAATACACATTCTATTAGTGCAACTGTATTGAAGAGTGTAATAGAACAGATCAACATCGTCTCTATGTTTCTTCTGTTGGGTCTGCTCCCTAGACTGGACCTGTAACGTGTGCAACAAATGATGTCTAGCCTTCTTTATATAATGAATTTCAACTTTATTCAACAATTTTAGTAACTGTAATAGAACATGTACGATAAGATGTGAGATAAGATGTATTGGGCCTACAGCCGTACGCCGCACAATTCCACAGTGAATATAAACAGAAGGTATGTTTGGAGATGAACTAATAATAAGAGACTCTGTTCTTCTGGGATGTGGAATGTGTGAGTAATATTCTTTGTAACTACAGCCAGGGCACATTCATCATTCAGCTGTCTCCTGCCTTTGCTTTCTCTAATCAATACTCCATTATATTCTGAGATTCCTCCATTTTTGTTTTGTCATCTAGCTCTGAGATTAGCGGGATGAAGATTAAGTGCCTCTTTTCAAAACCAAATTCTCTCAACTACAAAAATATAAACGCTACTGCTGGGCCTTCACATAGTCTGTACAGTGTGTTTACTTTACTGCAGCCAGCGGTGAGAATAGCACGCTGGTGTTGCTAATCAACTTTATTAAGTGTTTATTTGACACTTTTAATGAAGAGGGCACTAAAATAAGCATTCTTGAGGTCAAACAGTGAAGCGCCACTTAAACAGGAGTGAAGTCATTAATATAAAGGTTAAGAGCGCATTTATCTGATTCACTTGGCAACCAACAGCCAGCTCCCAGCATGCACCTCACCCCCAGCTGGCTGCACACGTCACAAAGGCATTTCCACAAACTCGCAGTGTATACAGAGCGTGTTGAAAGTCAGTGTCATGCAGGGCCGGTACAAAAGTCTGAGGAATAAAGTCTGGCGGTAATGCAACACTTGGATGCCAACCGCCATAAAACAACAACAACAACAACAACAATGTTTGTGCAGAATGAACAAACGAACAAACAAACAAACAAACAAACAAACAAACAATTATGTCCCAAACTCACTCTAACTGGTTGTGAAAAATAAAGTAAAAAAAAGTAATAATAATCAGTCAAGTCATCTCCTCTGCAACTGTAATAATTCAAGATAATCTACTTTACAGGTGTCTTTCTTTCCTAAATGTGTAACTATGTGGGGGAAAAATACTTCTTATACAATACATAATATTTACACTGCTCATGCTTGGCAGAAACAGCTTTGATGACATCTGTGTGCTTTTCTTATTTAAAGCTGCACTATGTAACTTTTCCGGTGTAGGGTTTGCCACTTGTCTTGTCTTGTCTCCATGTAGATGTTATTGCTTTGGCTGGAATGTCCCACAGTGTGGCATTAAAGTATCATGCCACCAGGCCAAGTTACAGATCAGATCTATGGAGCGACAAGCCTGCTCGCTGTGAGAATGCATTTTGGTTAAGGCATAATACAAATGCCTCTAATTTAATATATGCAAGATAACACGTTTTGAGCTTGTAAACATGTTATATTGTTGTCCCCTGATCAAAAACATACCTGGAGTTGTATTGAGCTTCATTCACACTGTTTTACAAGATTGTATTTCTGAACTCTGAGAAATACCTGGTCTAAATATTCCTCAGATTAATGCATCACAGGTCAAAATCCTGACTTCCATAAACCAGCTCGTAAACATCACAAGATTTGTCAAATTGCGTTCACAACTAATGCTTGGCTCTATTAACATTCTATTATCATTCACATTGCTTAAAGGCTTGATTTGATTATTTTTGTTGTTGTGAGAGCAGAGGACGATAGTGGAAATACTAATCAAAAGCAGTGATCAAAAGCATGTTGAAAAGCCATTTAAAGCCATTAGAACTCATCATATGGCCGCTTTAAAGTTCATGAACATACAGACTAAACCTCAGTTTAAACAACAAATTAATTAAAGTCTGAACTTCAAACCAACGGCTTCCATCATGAGGCTGTAGACGCTACAAGCCAATAATTGTGTTTCAATCAGGTTTCGATCACAATTCAAAGATAATTCAAATAATTTTAACCGTAATTTTATGGGTTTTATTATTGGTTGAATCATTTTTTGTAGGGAAGTTAGATGCAGGATGAAAAAGTCTTAGTTTCACCCTTTAATGTGTGAATAATTTATGAAGTTCTTCCAAATCACAGGGAAAGAAAGGAGTTTGGAAAGCAGCTGATAAGGCAGATTTAGTCATAGTTCCCCTAAGGCACACACATCCACCATATGATGTCATTTTATAATCTCTTTGCTGAAGTTCTCTGAGCCAACAAAAACAAGCATGGCCGTGGTCCGTGTCCAGCTTTAGGATCAGTTTGATTTGGAGCTGAAGTCCACTGAGGAAACGTCCTTTTTATGCCCGACCTTTCGACCTCATTTTCCACTCCCAGGAGCCGAGGGGATGTGCAGCCTCCTCCCTCTATCGTGTCCTGGGCCACAAAGAATGGCTTCCACCGAGTCAGTGTCACAGGGCGCTGTTAAACTGTGAGCCTTCCTTTAAAAATGATCATGAGTCAATCCGATGATCGCTTCTTGGCCCCAAACATTTGTGATTTGGCTATAAAAATCACCCGCGCGCAGCTTGTTCCAGTGGTGTATTCATGGCCACAATGTGACAATAATAAAGTCCCATGTCGATTACCCAGCCCACCAGAGTCCAGCTGTTTCCTCTCTCGTACGTTGTTAAGATCATAAATGTGCACTGAACGAGCCGGTGTATTTTTATGTGATTGTGCTTTGCGTGAGAAGTAAAGTCACTGTGAATTTGGACTTTTAGCCTCTTATTCACGACAGTTTATATCGTCACAAATGTTATCTTGACTTTTCAAATGGTTTGCGGTTTATTGCCTTTTGGAATTTTCATATTTTAAGCTAAAGATGCACCAGGTAACTTTTCTGATGGAGGTACGCTACATCCTTGTCTCTATGGAGATGTTATTGCGATGCCTGCAATGCTTTTTATTGCTCATAATGCCATAAGGTGTAACATTTTAGGAAAAGCAATAATGCCTCCTGGAGAAAAGCAGATGACAGTCCAGTACCAGGGCTGGGCGTGGGCGATATGGTGATAAAGTCAAATTGTGATCTCATTCCTGTGAAGATCTGTTATTTTCATCGTACCGACATATTAGAGGTGGGCAAAAAATATATACACAGTTTTGAAGGTATCTAAAATGTATATCGTTTGTAGTAAAAAAAAAAAAAAGCAACATTTTTATTAATAATTAAATGAAAAAAAAGTCTTTTTTGTGAGTAATTTGACTGACATTTCACATGTGACTGATAATTAAACTTATAATCATAAAATATGGACATTTTAAAAGATGTAAACCTGACATTACGTCTTTCTGTCTCTCCCTCTTTGTGCTCAGCCAAAAGGATTCCGGAGGTACTACAGCTCTCCGCTTCTGATCCAGGGGCAGTACGGATGCATCAAGGAAGTCATGCCCATCGGTAAATACACACAAATACACAGGGAGAGTTTTTAACTGGCGTGTGACCCATAGAACTGATTTAAATCCAGTTTCTTTCTGCTCCTGCGGCGAAGCCTGTGGAAATAAGGTGGACCCGGTGTACGAGGCGCTGAGATTTGGCACTTCTCTGGCACAGAAGGCCAAGAGGGCGAGCTGCTCCGAGTCGCCACACCACAACTCGGTACCAACACACAATACTGGCCTGCATACAGTACACGTACACAAATGTGGAGCAACAAGCTTCACAACACCACAAATGTACACAGAGGAATTCACTCCACCCACGACCACAGGCGAAGTGAGGGCCCTTTCCCAAACCAGTCCCTCCTCCCCTCACACTGCCCGTGCTCGGGTTTCTTCTTCTTTGAGTTTAATTGTGGCCAGGAAAAATGGGTTTTAGTAGTCTAAACTGTAAAAACATAGCGACTAATATTAAAGGTTTTATATTTAATCGTTTTCCTATGATAGCGTACTGAGACAGGTCATGTTTGATTAGTCCAGATCAGCCTTATTTCACATGTTACACTTGCGTAAACAATGTCAAACATATTAATCTTGATTCTATATATTATTTCCAGACCTACTAAATGCACAATTTGTCTTAGTACAATTTTGTCTTTCGGATACAAACGCTTAGATCATGTATAACAGTGTAACACCTAAACCTGTTTGCTGCGTCTTGCACATGGGGCTTCTCTCTGGCGTTACGCACTCCTGAAGTGATGGTCGGGACGTCACACACGAGGCTTGATCATTTCAGACAGCACCTGATGATCACATCTACAGTAACCGAGCGTTAGGGCATAGAAAAGGGGAGAAGAACCCAAGATACCTGCAAGACTACAGGGTCAGAGTGACGGGGGATCAGGGCCTGGGTCTGGACCAACGGGATTAAAATACAGTGGCAACCATTGGCAACACACACGTTTACACAAAAATGATTAAACATGGATTAGGAACAGCAGAGAAAGCTACTAAAACTGTATAGTTCCCCTTTAAAGTCGGAGTTAGAGCAGATGTTTTATTGCTGTTGCATGATTTACACAAATGTTTGAGAGATAATAAACCATTAAATAAATACAGTGGAAGCAGAGTGCATACAAAAACCCTAAATGAGCAGATCACAGCTAAGTGAAGGAGTTATCAGACTAGTTTGTCATACTGTTGATAGTCTGGACAGATAAACCACAGAGGAGCCGCAAACACTACCAATAACGGCAAATGCAAAAAGATTTGAACGATCAAATTACTGCTCTGAGATACTGCACCTACTCTAGAATAAAAGAACATTATGTAAGGTAACCACTTATATTATCATCTCAGATTAGATTAGGCTGTTTATGCTGCCTGGGCCGAGTCATCAGAGGACGGGGCCACTTGGACTGTCCCGTGCAGCTGTTAGTGAATGGGCGTTTGGATCCTCTAACAAACAAGCCCAACAGGGGTTATGGTAATAATGAGTTAGTATGGTAATAGTTTCCAAATGTACATCTAAAGCAGCATGTTTGTTCAATTAAGAAACGCCGGCCTGTGAGATGAAGATAATGGCGTATCGAGGATAAAGTGATCTAACAAACATGTCCGTGTGTGCAGCTGAGCGACTTGGACAATGTTCCAGAGGAGGTGGTGGCACACAGCAGTAAGCAGGAGCTGTGCAGGAAACACAGCGACGACGGTAAGACCATAAGACAACAACAACAACAACAACAACAACAAGAAATCACAGTCATTTTAATCTTGTATGTATCTGCATCGAATTAAATATGTTCGGCAATCTACTGAAGAAAAATAAGCACGAGATCATAGAAAGTTTGCACAGTAATTGAGAAGACAGTGAGAGGATTGTGGAGCTGCCAGATTCATCACAATGGAAATCAATAGTGCAATTTGAATTTTCACAATTAGCAAAGAATGCAATTATATTATGTTCTCTACAAAGAACCAATTATCTTGTCCCAGCAAAAAATAACCCTATAGTTATGACAGCTAAGATGGGATGAGAGAACTTGTATTTGTCCCTCAACCAGCTGGTGAATAACAAACAAAAATAGACTTAAATCTAACCGTGCCTCAGTATTACAGTCTTACAGTCTAATGATTATGTTACACGTTCCCTTAACAACACATCTCATTTTGATTGCACTATGATACTTTTCCAAACAGTTTCAGCCCTGCAGGGACAGGTTGACTCTTTGTTATTCAATAAATCTGAACATTTTTGGCCATTTTAAATCTGTGTTTCCAATTAAGTTTTTTTTTTTTAATGCGTTCATTCATTCTTTTCTTTCATGTTTTAGTGTTCACAGTCCTGGAGAACGGAATGGAGCACTACTTCCCACCTGAGATCGGATATGACAGTTCAGTGGTGAGGGACCCACTCTTATTCTAATCACATGATCACATTGTTCACAGGAGTCCATTTCAGATTGATATTACAGTCATATTTTACAAGTTGCCTACCAACTGATTACATCTACAGTTACTAAGTCTTTGTTTGTGGGAATTTGGATGCCGTCAGTTATGGGTTCATCGCCCCTTGTCCCCCAAACAAACACCCCCACAAACTCATCCACGTGCTGAGATTTTCCAATACTCGGATGGATACAGTCCCTTCCTGTTGTCTGTAACAGATTATATACAAGCCGATACGGGCTCTGGATCGCTGTGTCCAGAGGAAGTTCAACTGTTGGAAGAAAAGATGACCACACTCCCCGTTTTATAAATGAACAACCAATTATCAAAACCATCGTTCAACTTCTTGGGTGGCTTCATCTGAGGGAGATACGCAGCTAGTCTGTTTACAAAGTTTGCCTCATGTTAGCAGTGGAAAAAAGACCCTAAACGCACTGGTATAAACACAAAAATCATCAAAAAACCATACAAGGCTGTGATTGTCGGGTCGGGGCCGAGCGCAGCTGGAAGTGGGCAGTTTGTGTCTGTGAGACGATGGTCCCATTAACTGTGAGTGGTGGACGCGCAGATGGTGGTTCGGCGGGTTTGGCGGGGTGATCGTGTGAGAAAAAAAACGGCCCCTGCTCCAGCAACAACACGACCATTCCGCAAGAGAGAGGAACACAGCCATCTGCTCACGTACAGCGGAGCGGGGGGGCCACGCCAGCGCAGATCAATGGAAAGAGTCTCACTCCTGCTGCGGCTCATTATTGTGTGCGGTCGGTTTGAGAAGTGTGATGTCATTTCAGCCTCTTCTGTTTTAGGTGACGTCTTGGTTTCTCCTCGGTTAAGTGCATATGGCAGGTTTTCATAGCGTTCTAATCATTGCATCGTTTGGTGGGATAATACTTGTGGTGAATATATGTTTTTGTGTCATAGTTCTCTCTGCTGGCCATGTCCAACCAGGAAGTGACACTGTAAACGTCACCAAATCTGTCAAACTAGAGAAAACTAGGCAAGATTTTTAGCAAAACCTTAAATATAATCATGTTGTTGTCACCTGTTGCGTGTGCATTTTAAGATATATCCTGTAGGAGGAGAGAGAGGAGTGTTGATGTTGTAGTATCCTAGCTGCATTAAAGCTGGATAAAGTGCAGTGGAAATAGTGCTTTGGCAGCTTTTTGTGCTTGACGCCCTCCCGATCATACATACCACAAATATTTTGCGTGGAGAAGGCCATGTGGATGTGATGTCAGGTCTCGGGGTGCATCAGTGTGCACTCTGGTACAATAATGCTTTACACGAGCCAGCAAATCCAGAATATTCTCGAATAGGGATGGGACAAGGGACAATAATCTTGTTTATTGTGATAAAAAGGGAGGACAATAATCGTTGGTGTTACATTTTGTAGAATTGTGACATTACAACCACTTGAATGTGAATAAATAAAGCCTCTTCTGCGTGATATTCTCTCCTAGGTTGTTGTTGTTCTGATCATATAATGGTTAATTTAAATATGCAGCTTTTCATACCTTAATTTAACCAAGAAGTCCCATTAAGATTCAGAATCTCCTGGCCAAAGCAGCAGCAACGCAATCAACACAATAGGAAAAGCAGAGTAGGAAAAGCTCTTGCGACGTATTCATAATTATTCATATCCATAACATTTTAGATCATCAGCAATTTTAATAATGATTGTGATATTGTTGTTCGTCGCAATGATTTTGTCCATAACAATGGTCCTCTCCAGTCCGTCGAGCAAACCGTCGTCCTCGGTGACAGACCGCCCCGCGTGTTGTTGTGGTGAGACACCTCCACAGACTCGTCCATTAGAGACAGACCGGGAACACTTCTCTTTCTTCTTCTTCTGTATGTGCCACACCGAAGCATTTAAGATGTGCTTCTAATGTGCTTTTAATTTCAGAAAACACTAAAGCTATCAGTCCAACCCTGTGCCTCTCTTTTAATTGTTTTTACACCTCTCTGCAACTTCCTCCACACCCACAAGCCGAAGGAAAAGTGTGAAAACAGAGATCCCACTGTTCCCACTGTGTCATCGCGGCACTCAAAGCAGATTGAATGTGAACTTGTGGCAGTAAACAAGGCTTCTTAACTCATGTGATGCTCAGACTAGTATCTAGCCACTAAAAACACAATTGTAACGGCCAATAAACACAACAGGACTTAATTCATTGTGTGACTGTGGGGAGTTGTAAAGGAACTACAGTGCAAATAAAATACAGTGCAATATAGATTACAATTAAACAGCATTGTTGGGTTTTCCTCTTGACTAGATGCAAAAGAATTAGCTTTTCACCGTGCAATATCATTATACTGACAATAGTGTTTCTCCCTTACTAACCTCCTGTTGTTTATGTGTGTGTGTGTGTGTGTGTGTTTATGTGTGTGTGTGTGTGTGTTTAGCTGGAGCCCACTCAGCTTCACAGTGACGTCTTAAAGCTGGACACTTATGTGGCTTTGTACAGTTACATCGCGCAGGAGAGTCATGACCTGGACGTCCAGTGAGTTCACACACACACACACGCACGCACACACACGCACGCACGCACGCACGCACACACACAAACACACACACACACACAAACACACGCGCACACACACACACACACACACACACACTTCAACCCTCATGATGTGAAGAATTACACTGAAAAGTCTACTAACATCTGACGTTTATTTTTTGAAAAGCATATTATTAATTTGACAGATAATAAGGTGTTTAAAACTAGAAAATGTAAGACTTTTAAGAGATTGTGAGATGTTTTATTTAATTATTTGTTTTTGTTTATAAAAAAGAGAGAAATAACAAGACTCCACGGGCTCCTTTTGTTGTATTTTTTCCTCAGTTTTCTTTCTTTCTTTTTCTTTTTAATGTAAGATTTTGTAATGTTATGTGTTGAGTCGTCTCAAACCTTTCAGGCTAAATAATATAGGCTTGATTATTCCCTGGTAGATTTTGGCCAGATTATACCCCTGTGTACCCAAGTCTGCATGCACTGGTGTGTCAATGTGTCAATGTGTGAACTACCTTTGCATTCTAGAGTTGTAGATACATCAATATTACAGTTTGATTAGTAAAGTAAAGTATTTGCCTTGTATACGTCTCCCAGGTTGTAGGAAGGTGTTGTCTGTACCTGGAAGACACAGCAAACCTAATGCGTGTGAATCTTAAGGTTGCCAGTGTGGAGAGTGTTTCTCAGCACTTTTCTCTTCTTATCATTTTTGAGTCAAATCCAGTGTGATATAAAATACAGGATCAGTTCACACTTTAATGTATATCTTGACTTCAAATGATTCACTCTTACTTCTTGGCCAGGTCATTGTAAATGTTCTCAACTGATCTGCCTGGTAAAATATGGACTAATTTCATACATTTAGGCCTAATTAAGAATACATGGACAAATAGAGGGGTATATTCTGGCTCATAGAGTTTTAGTCAGGTTTAGGTTAGTTTTACCTAGGGTTACCCGGGTTACCCGGGTTACCTTTGGGTATATTTGGTCTAGGCCAAACTACACCCAGTGTTAGTGTGGGCAAACACAGAAACATATTACAAATCAGGTTTAACTGTGATTATTTTAGTACTGTTACTTTATGTTGATTGATCTCAATTTTCAATATTCTATTTTATTTAACATAAATCAACAAAAACAAGAAACAGGACAATACCAGAGCGAACCAAATAAATAAAAATAAAGGAACGAAGACATCCAAAGAAAAGAAAATGAAGGCACACAAAGTCCAAAATTAAAGTTCCATTTTGTCCAAAATCTGTCAGATTTGTCCAAATTAAATGCCCCTCCCCCCCATTTCGACACAATGTGTTCCCACTTTGTTGTGATGGCCTTTTCATCAATACATTTTCAATGTAAATGTTTCTTTTTAACCCTAACCCAAAAACTAAATAAAATGGCGATTTCATAATGTAGATTTCATAATCTAATTGAAAGCCGTCTAATTCCTTCATCCAAAGTCAAACTCCAAACCACATCTTTTTGATTAAAAAGACTGAAGCTGATTATTGTCGATGAGAAATGACTGAATCTCAAGCTTGATTAAAATGTGATTAATTGCCCTGTGGGTTTATTGGATTGAGTTAAGGGTTTGCTTAAGAATGCACTGCCACATGTATCACCTCAAAGCCCTTCAGCAGCCTCAGTGTCCTTGATAATGTACTTAAATGGTCATAGTAAGCGCTGACACGTCTCCACTGAGCATGGAGCAAGAATACAAAGGATCTAATTAGCTTCTCTTTCAGGCAGAAATCCTCCTAGATTCATTCTCTGAGCGGCCTCATTAAAAGCACCTGTGACAGTCTATTAATATCAGTCAATCTTTGAGGAATACTTCAGATTCAGACGTCCACAGAGCGCCCCCTGTCCAGAGGAAACGTCACTGCGGCGCAATAGGCCACAAGGATCCACAGCTAAGCACTCAGTCATTTAGTGCTAACCTTTGGATAAATAAACTTCTCTGAGTAGTTTACAGACAGCAAACTTTTACTTAGCACTGGGCGATATGGCAAAGGAGAAAAGTATTGTTTTTTTTTCCCTGAAAGGCAAATTTCCTTAGCCCTAGTTTTTTTATTTGCAAAGCCCGACTTATTCTCCACTTATTCACTTACTACCTTTTCTTGAGTCCAAATTTGAGCGGCTCTTCCCACTGTGAATAAGTATTTAGTGTATTGAAAATATAATTATGTGTTTCTAGCACAATATACGATTTACAATATTATTAAGTTCTTCCTAATTTTTGTAGTTTAAAAATACCAGATTTTGTTTGATTATCATTATTATTATTTTGGTGTATTATTTAGTGGTTCATCCTTCCTAACCGTTTCACTTTATCACAAATATTATGATATAATGTATTATTTCTCAAATAAACTCACAACTATTGGCTTTATGACCTAAAAACAGTGAAATCCTTCATTTGCTTTCACAACCCGGCTCTGGGGCCGCGACAATAGCCAAAACTTAGGAAAAACATGATTATTGATGATTTAATTTTTTTTAGCTCTTACAATTATATTGTGACCTGAGAAATCACGATTACCGGTTAACTGTTAATTGACATCTCTTATTAAGAGTAAATCAGATGTTCCCTTATATGTAATTAACATTCTCTTTCTTCAGCAGTTTCCCTAAGTCCTTTTTTATTCTTATTTCCATAATCTCTACATTGTATTTCTACTTGAGTGAAATTATCTTTGAAGAAACAATCCTCTTGAGTAAACTTTTAGTTACTCTTCCCCTCTCTGCTGGGACTCCGTCTCCTCACTCCAGACATTCACAAAAGAATTACAGAAGTACATTTGTAAAAGTTGTGTGTTGGTAATCAAAGAAAATAATCAAACAATGCTTTCTTGTTTATGCTATTTTTCTATTCAAATTTATTCACAATCATTGTGTTTTTTATAATTAATACTATGCAAAAACACAAAGGAAAGTGAAGCGCCTGATGCTTTTGTTTCACCTGATCAGATCTAAGAACAAACCTGCATATGATTTGTCCTCATAGGATTCTGCTCCAGTAGATAAAGGAGGAGCACATGTGTTTTAGATGCATTTGTTAATAATAAACAATGGAACTTTCAACTGTTTGGTCATTCATGGCGCACATTTGTTGATATACATCAAATAATGTCATTGGCTGTCACAGGAATGTTAAAATAAAAATCATCCTTTATTTAAGCCTTCCATTTGTTTGAAGTTGGTTATTAAAGCGTGAGGTGGTCAGTGCCATGTGTTGATTATTGTTACTATAGTCTGTATCTGAAATACATGTTTTTGCCTTCATTCTAGAGCTGGGGACAGAATTCTATTGGCTGATGACTCGAATGAGGACTGGTGGAAAGTGGGTAACTCTTGTTGTTTTTAAACACATTTACACATTTACACATCTATAGCCATTAGGGCAGAGGCACCCACTTTTTCAAGCTACTTTTACATTCTGCAAAGCCTGAACATCTACCTATAGATTTATATTACTTTTTTATTTTTATAAACAGCTATAGAAACACAATACAGACCTATGTAATAGGCCTAATCATATTTTTTATGTATAGACGTGCAACATAAAGCAGGGAAGAGAAAATCTGTTAATTAACTTGACTAGACCCATTAATACAGATGACAATTTTGAAAGTAAAATAATAATTAGACTAAATATTAGAAGGTTGAGCTTATAATCACCTCACTTGAAGCACTTACTATACAAACTATAATATTAGTTATTATAATAAGATAAGCTCCATGGTAACGCTGAGAGGAGGGGCTTGAGATGTAGAGAAAGTCAGCTTTCCTTTGGGTGGAGTCAATAACAAACAGCTCTGTGAAGGACAGAAACAGTGTGAACAGCTCTACCTGTCTCCTGCAGGGGTCACCTCTCCACAGATCTGACCTATAACGTGGCCAGGCCACCTGCTTGTCTCCATGGGTATAAACAAGTTTAATGCCATACTGTGGAATATTCCAGACAAAGCAATGACATCTCCATAGAGACAAGCTGCCCCTTCAAAGTTACATAGGCACCTTTAAAAAAGAACATTTAGAAAGGAGGAAACACATGTTGCATTGATAAAGGATGCATAGCCAAATTATACACAGGCAGAGACAGAGAGACAGAGACGCACGCACGCACGCGCACACACACACCAGAGGTTAAAGGTCAGACACTGTCAGAGCAGAACGACCTCCTCAGTTTCCTCATCACACATGTATATACTTTGTGTAAATGTAAAAGTGTATTGCAGTATGATACTATAATAACTCTTTACTCTATAAACCAGTGTTTACTGATGGTGTGTTTGTTTCAGGGGGTGATCGAGGACAGGATTGGCTATTTCCCAGCAGCCTTTGCTCAGCAGGTGCAGGGTGGAGACCAGGTCTTCAGGTGTAACAGGACGTTCATTGGCTGTAGAGAGCAGGACCAGATCACTCTGAAGGAAGGACAGGTATTCAGTTCACACCTCGCCATTATAATGAGACACAATGTTAATGATATGGACATATGTAAGTTATGATCATGCTGATGCTGCTCGGGAAGAGTTCAGAAGACTCAGGTCTTTTAACATTCTGAGAAAATGAAACAATTAGGTGTAGCAACAATCAGTAAAAAACGATGGGTTTTCTTTTTGCTGATGTTTATCAATCCAGAGCAGGCGATGGAGAAGCTCTGCTGATGTGGGAGAGATAAGATCATTTCCCCCTAAATATATATGTAATCACTTTAAACTAAAGTTTAATTCTACAGGGCATTGCCCTACATGAGAAAAGTCTAACGATGAAGAAAATATTTATACAGCAATGATTTTTTGAACACAGCCCTGACTCACTGTGAACCTATAGAACCTATAGAGTCACAGTTTGTGCAGCGCTGTCTTCTTATGGACTGAAGTAAACGCTGCACTAAAGTGTTCAATGTGTAGATACATCCGTCTATCTCCAAAGATATTTATTTTACCCTGTGCTTTGTTGACTGAAAGAACTGGATTTAAGGCTCAAAGTATTTCATAACTTACTCTTCTGTCATGTTGGCTGTACTTGGGCCAAATTCCTTGATTCCCACAGTGCTCCGGGGCATGTGAGGACACAAAGTAGTCCCCGGTGGAGATGAGACCAAACACATGGCTATAACCTCTCTGTTTTCAGTAGTTAGGTCTTTGGGGGCTTGTCAAATATGAATGATTAGTTAATGGAAAAGTATTTGAGGTTGTATACAATCTACAAATATTTGTAACTCTGGTTTGTGTACATCTATTCAACAATAAGATCATCTGTATAAGCAAGTGTAATTCATGTCCGCTAAGACACAGTTATGTTGCGTTATGTTGGTGAACACTTTAATTAGTTTGTGATTGGTGAATGTTTGCCCATCAATGGAGCTCAACACTGAGCGCCCACTGTTCCAGAAGTACATTTCCATTCATTTTCTCATTCCAAAAAGGTTCATATTAAAGATTTGAAAGCTTGCTCATGGCTAATAGGCTCTGTGGTAAGTAATGAGCACAAGACCTATCATTGTGTTCAGATTCTGTTTCTGAAACCAAGTTATTAAAAAGTTTTGTTGAAATGTATGGACATTAGCAAACACAGAGCTGCTTTGCCTTCATCGTGGCCTTTAACTCTTTTCTTCCGGAACAACAGAAAACTTCAAAGTGGGCGGGGCTGTTGAGATCCATTAGTACCATTAGTATCATTAATATCATTAGTATCATCAGTATTTAACATGTGACTTCCCTAAATGTCCCGAGCAGACCATCATTCTAGGGCAGAACTTTATCAATAAACATAATTGAATGCCGTTTGTTCTGAGCGTCCGTCTGGTTCCTGCAGATCTGTGTGAGCAGTGAGCAGGAGCACAGCGGCTTCATCCGAGTGGCATGTGGCAAAAAGAGAGGCTACGTCCCGTGTGACGTCCTGGAGTCGATCTGAGAAGAAGACATAGACCGAGGATTGTCCCGGCTTCTGAGGCGGCACTGCACTACTCTGGGTCCAAACAGACTGACCTTTTACGTCTCACTTTGTTTAAGAAGATGAGATGAATTACTATTTTTGGGAGGTATTCATTAATTCAATCACATTTGATCCATAACTACAAAGTGGCACATTTGCAGCAGCATTGTCTTTGAAGAAAATTTAACACTGTTCAAAACAAAGAGTTTTATTGTGATGAGGTCCAGGAACCTTTCTGTGGTTAATTTGCAGGTTTTGTGGTTGGATTAGATAAATGGATTATGATAAAAAATAAAACTTTCCACTAATATAACTGATGGGTCAATTTGTCGATTTTCTTTTTTAATGACCAAATAATCAATAAATTTGCAAGTTCCTTTCAAATCTGCCACGCACGGCCCAACAATTTAAGTACAAGATATTTTATAGATCGTTTATTTATTTGTTAAGCTTTATAGGTTCTACTTTATGTTACCTTATAGATTTCATCACTGCATACTGCTTTTTTTTTAACATGTTTGAGCTACTTTTTTATATATATATACAGAGTAAAAGCTGCTAGTTTGGATGTAAACAGATTTTAGAGGAGGTCGTTGGAATAGTTTGCTTAAGTAACTTCAGTGGTGTGCGATAAAGAACAAGCGTGGTTCACTTTTTATCGAGATTCACAATGTAATTCCAATTGTATTTTAGTTTGTGGGAAAAGGGAGAACTGTGACGCGTAATGATTGATTTTGTCTGATTGGAGACATTTCTGGTTCTGGAGTTTAACAGCTGGATTTGATTCATCACGACTTTGATTGAGTGTAAAACGTCTGCCGCTCCAGGGAGGAAGTGTTCAGCATGTGGCTCCTCAAAGTACACCATCAAACACAGACAGATGTGTTCAGAAATCTGCATTTATAACTGCGTTTATAGCACGTTGTATAGAAAGACAATACTGACCTGCACTGAGCTTCATGAAAACAGAAATTGTTTTATTGTACATATGTTTAAGAATAAAAATGTTTCTTTGTTACATTATTTAAATCAGTGTTGTGCTGTGTTCTAGGTCCATTTCTGGTGACAAATGTATTCAGGAATGTAAATACAGTGTTGGTTTAACTACTTTTGTTAAGTTAATTCCCACATATTTGTTTGTTTGTTTGTTTCCATGCATTAAGTTAAGTCATATTGATGTTTTAAAAAGATAACTAGGCAGATTAGTTGTGAAAATCTGTCGTGAGTGACACAGCTCTGTTCTGTAGTCTCTGAATATGTGAGTTTAGAGCGCCCCCTACTGGTGCTTTAACCACATCATCTGTGGCAGTGGTTCTCAAACTATTTTCAGTTGCGACCCCTAAAATAACAACCATTGGCAATGTGTCTACTCTCAAAGTTATAATGAAGCATCAAATCAATTTTTTATTTTATTTTGAAGATATAGACCTGCAAGGCCATCTAATAATCTACATTTATCTGCAGTTGAAGGTATTCAAGCCTTGTTTATGACTCATATTATCTGGAAACCCTCTGATTCATTTCCCGACTCCCGTGGGGGTCCAGACCTTCAGGCGAGAACGACTGCGCTATGGTACGGGCATTTGGACACAATACTGTCAAAGCTGAAATTACAAGAAAAGTGGACAATGTTATGTAAGTGGGGGAAGAAGTACTCAATTTTGTTAAGTAAGAGCACAGAATTCATGTGCAAAAATATACTCATGTTAAGTAATTGTTGAACATAAAAAAATCTACTTAAGTAAAAGCTTTTAAATACCCATTTTAAAACTGGGAGTGTAAAAAGTTAAACTCTTAGTTTAAAAAGAACACAATGAAATAAAACAAGACCAAAACCAATAGGCACCCAACGAGAAATGAAGGCACATACTGTAAATATATACTCATGTACAGTACTTTACAGAGACCTGTACAATATCACCACCAATACATAAGGTTCTCCTCATCACATACAAGTCCCTCCATCACCTGTCTTCAGTGTTCAGAGGTTGGCAAAGTAGCAAAATTGTACTTGAGTGACAGTAAAGTAACTTCATAATAATAGAAAAGCACAAAAAAGTAAATGTAACAGAGTACTGCCCGCCTCTTGTAGTATTTTCACAGCAAGCAATATTCATACACAATTTACCATCACAAATGCATAACATCACAGTACAATATAAATTATGAAAAGTAGCAGAGAGAAGAGATATTTTCTGTTTTAAAAAGTCCATATTAAACATGTTGACTGTTCAGCAGTGCACAGACTTCCAAATGTAAAATACTGTATTCTAGTACACCAGGGGTGTCAAACTCATTTTGGGCCATGGGCCGAATTTTGACGCTCAGGCTGGGTCGCAGGCCGGACATAACGTAAAACAATAAAAAATATAATTAATAAATAGCTTTATACAGCCTATGTTTTTTTTGAAGCAATTACTGGATTGATTAAAAGAAATTACAAAATGTTTGTTCTCATAAACTGAAATGTAAGAAAAACAAGTATAATTTCACCAACACTGTGCTTCAGTTTTTGTAGTTGATCTACAGAGATAAAAAATAACAGTCATGGGTATTTGGAACTGAAAAATATAATATTTGACTTTATGACAAAATAAACTTCTCAAGATCTAAAAAACCTTTTAAATGTCTGTGTAGTTATCTATAGTTATCTGTTCACCTGAACTGACACACCACTAAATACAAACAAACGTGGGAGTGTTTAAGTAACGAGGTTAAGTTACCCCTGTCAGTGCATGAGCCACAGTGTTCCATAAAACCAAACTCTTTTGTCGAATTTTGACGCTCAAGCTGAGTCGTGGACCAAATATTATGTACAAAATAAAACAATAAAAAATATAAGAAATAAATAGCTTTTTTACAGCCTAGGAATAGTTGTGGAGACTGTTACACAAATGTGCAGCAGGTGAAAGACTGAGTCCATATTCATGCAGCAGCGGGAACAGGAACATGGACTTTTGATGTGATTTCTGATATGAAATGTTGATATCACAGACATGTTTCTGCTCAAACTCAACATGAGCTCGCTATTTTCATAGTTTAAGCTGATCTTAGTGACAAATGATTCATGTAGTGACTCAAATGAGGTCATTGTGTTTGTGGACACAGTCATGGACATACTTTATTACACTCTGACCTGTGTTTTTACCTGTGGCTCCTGATCTGTCCAGGTTTGTAGAGGATGTATTCCTCAGAGCATCATCACAGAAGTTTGTTTTCTTGTTAGCTCCACATTAGCTCCACTTTTAGCACAGCTCTAATCTCTACAAAAGCATCTCCTTTCTTTCTTCCACAAGTTTCCCAAAACTACACGTCTCTTTCCTCGCTCAGATCTCTGCTCTAAGGTGCGTAAGTGCTTTAAAGTGCGCGAGGTTACTCCTCAGCACTTCTCCCTAGGCAGTACACACGGCAGTGCAGAGCCGCGCGGGGGAGGGTCCGCCACCAGCGGCATTGTGGGACGTGTAGTTTTAGCGATAAAAACGAAAGTTACGGATGTAACTATGGTTCTCCAAATTGTTTTTAAAATAAAAATGATATATATAAATTAGAAATGTTCGGCGGGCCGGATCAAAACGTTTGGCGGGCCGGATGCGGCCCGCGGGCCGTATGTTTGACACCCCTGTAGTAGAGGCTTATGGGATGGTGAGTAATACAACACATAAACACATAAACAGGTCCAGTAAGTACAGAGATATGAACCACAAACCAGGTCAACAAATCTGCACTCTAACAGTTAAACAGCAAATTCCAGCGCAGAGTTCTTACTTGTCTTCAGCGCCCTTACAAAATAAAATAATATCTGGACCAAAGGCTTTATTAGACAGGAGATAGCAAAAGAGAAAACCTTCGGCCCCTGCACGTCGATAGAATTTCTCGGCATCACGCTAGACTCGGTCTCATTCTCTGCGTCCCTTCCATCCGAGAAGGTCCAGCGCATTTCCCTGCTTCTATCAAATTTCATATTGGCCACGACATGCACCAAAAGGCAACTCCTCGCTCTTCTCGGCCATCTCAACTACGCTATCCGCATTATCCCGCAGGGCAGGCCCTTCTTGTCAGGCCTGCTCGCCAAAGCCGCTTCAGCCACCTCTCTCCACGACAAAGTGGCCCTCAGTAGCTTGTGCAGGTCAGAAATGCGTCTGTGGAAGCACTTTCTAGATTCCTGGAACGGCATTTCTTTCTTTTACGACGACTTCTTGTCCCTTCCCGAGGACATTCAGTTGTTCACCGACGCAGCCCCATCCATCGGGTTCGGGGGTTCTACCAAGGGAGGTGGTTCGCTTCCGCATGGCCCCCCGAGCTCCTTGCGCTCGAACATCAGTCTTCCGCCTTGTCCGAACTGTACCCCATCGTAATCGCAGCTATTCTTTGGGGGCACGAATGGTCAAGGAAGTGCGTCCTCATCCACTCCGACAGCTCCGCCACAGTCGACATCATAAACAAGGGGAGGTCCCACTCCCCATCTATTTCGCAGTTCCTGCAAAAACTTACCCTCGTGTCCGCCCAAAATCAATTCGTTGTCCGGGCCGCCCACGTCCCGGGCCACGCCAACTCAATAGCTGACTCTCTTTCCCGCTTTGATTTTCAGAAATTCAGACGCTTGGCGCCGGATTCCGACACCTACCCCATCCCGGTTCCTCCGTTTTCAGCGACAGCCTTCACCTAGTCGATCCCGCGCTCCACCACCTCGTGGCAGCTTCATGCGAAGCCATTCTCAACGCACACTCTCCCGGCTCCCTGTCGTCATACCTGACAGGGTGGAACCAATTCAAACGCTTCCTCCAACTCTATCGGCTTCCCTTATACTCTCCCGACATCGCCTCCGTCTGCAGCTTTATATCTTTCTGTCACCTCTCCAGGGGAATCCGTGTCTCCTCCATTCAAACTTATCTAGCCGGAATTGGTTTCTTCTACAAACTCGCGTCCGGCAGCAGCCCGCCGTCGCTTCACCACAGTCATGTTTCTTTATTGCTCAAAGGACTTAAAAGGTCCGAAATTTGTTCCCCGTTGCGGCGTCTCCCCCTCACGTCCGACCTACTCCGCACATGCATCCACACAATACGCTCCGGATATTCTTCCCCGGCGGTAGATCTTACCCTAGAATGCATGTTTCTGCTGGCTTTCTTCGGATTCCTTCGCTGCTCAGAATTCGCTCCTACCTCCTCGAGATATGATTACACCATTCACCCGAGACTGTCCGACCTCTCCATTAATTCCCCCGATCTGCTAATCTTTACCCTCCGTCGGAGCAAGACTGACCAGGGGGTCCCGAATCGGCTGGAACGACCGCCTGAGACGGAGCCCCCATCCTAAGTCTCCGCATCCAGCCTCATCACCTTCTCACCTTTCTTTTCACATTTATTATTATAATAAACACTATTTTGCATATATATATTTGTTGTGGCGTGGTCCTTGCTAGTGAAATTTACATTCAAGAAAGAAAGCTCCATAGAAATTCACTGGCCAGAAGCTGTATAGTCCAAAGTTGTTATCCAAGTGAATGTTCCAGAATTCTTATGTACAGAATGAGGTGTAATGTGTGAGTGGAGCAGGCACCTCCTATCGCACTGTAGAAAGGTGGACTTATGGTTTGGGCAGCTCGCCATTGAAAGTTCAAATCCACCGGATGGATGAATGAAGAGATGAATAGAACAGAATTGAATGGATGGAACCTGGCCTGCATGAAACAGGACCAATGTTAAAGATAGTTTCAACCTTAGATTCACTGTGTATTGTACTACTGTGTTAATTTAAAATTATTAATGAATTCAAATAAAATAAAATGTATGTTTTCCAAAAGACAGAAACCCAAAAAATAAAAAATATATCTATTCGTACGCTTGATGGTAATATAATTGAACAAGTACCCGATTACAGATACTCGGGCATCTGGATCGATGATAAACTCTCCTTCAACAAACACATACAAGAGCTGACAAACAATCTTAAAGCCAGATTGTCATTCTTCTTTAGAAATAAAACGTGTTTTCCCCTTCACTGTAGAAAACAGTTAATCCAGGGCACATTTCTCTCTGTTCTAGATTATGGTGATATTATATATATGCATTCTACAGCAACAGTGTTGAAACCTCTGAACTCGGTTTATCATTCAGCTCTGAGGTTCATTACAGGAGAAGGATACAGGACTCACCATTGTGAATTATATTCTAAAGTAGAATAGCAATCATTGGATGTGAGAAGAGAACAGCACTGCCTTTTGTTTGTAAGGCTCTACTTGGCATTTTGCCTGATTATTTATCCAGTTTATTGCACATTAGTTCAATAAGTATTCGCTGTTTGAGGTCTCAAGACATTTTTATTTTACAATCCCATCGTGTTAACACAGAGACAGGAAAAAAGGCCTTCATCAACTTTGCTCCCTCCCTGTGGAACAAAACACAGAGACTTTTTAAATTAAATCATTTTATGCCTTTTAATGAGCTTAAAGCACTGGTCAAGGACTGCCCTCAGTGCCAATGCACTTGTTTTATATAATTGTATCTCAGATTGTATATTTAAATGTGTTTTAATGTGTTGATTCATTTTATTGATTGTTTTATTTGTGTTTTAGCATCCTATGTTTGTTGTGTATTTTGTGTTGTGTTTTAACAGGGTACCCATGAAAAAGAGAATTTTTCCCATTGGAATTTCCCTGTATAAATAAATAAATGAAAAAACAAAAATGAATGTAGATTCCTCTGCTAATCAGAAGGCAAGCAGCTTCTAGGTGGGAGTTGACCTAAAATCTGGTCTACTCTCACTGGCGGCCCAAATCACATGCGAGGTACATTTACTGTCTCGCAGCGTAAAGGTTTCAGATGTGTTGGCCCAGCTGTTAAAGACACGGCGCTCGAGATCCTGGGTTCGTTTCAAACGTGGTGAGTCACGACCACTGTTTTCTGTTACATTAGCTTACTGAAGCGTCACTGAAAATAAACACTAAGTGACTGTAAAAAATAATTGTAAGACTTACTGTTGATAAAAATCAGTCGGGGTAATGTTTTATTGTTATAAATATGAAAATTAGTCACTCAGTAATTTTGTTTTCTTTAAAAAAAAAATCTTTGTTCACTGTTAGGGATCATCTCAAAATAGATTGAAGCCGAAAAAGACTAAATATTTTTTGTCAGGCCAAACGAGTATTTGGCCAACATCCATGAGATCAGACACTCATGACTTCGCGATTTACAGCAGCCAATCAGAAACGTTGTTTAAATCACTTCCTGGTCGAGCGAGTTGAGTCTGTATGGTGCTGGGTGGCGGTTGACTGGGATGGCCTGCGGCATGTTTGAGTAAACAAACATGCCTCGAAAGGTGACATTATTTGGAGAGTTCATAACTTCTACTGATAAAAAAACCAAAGGATGTTCAGGGACAAGAGCAGGGTCTATCAAACTACCATCGTTTTATCAACGCAGGCATCGTACTTTTAGTCTTTTGACAGCGACTGCTACTGTAGAACACCTGTCACTGTATTGTGTCTTTTTGTATACTAAATGATGATATGTTTTTGAAGTCAATTATCCAAATCTTGATGCCTTAAAGGAGAAATATTTGTGTTTATTTTGTAAAGTATGTTAAATGAAACAGTATAATTATGGCACTTTTGTCTTTTGTAATCCAAGTCTACAAGTTGCATTCAAATTGAAAAGGGATTAAAAAGTACACAAAAACAGATTTCTAGTTAATTTTATGCACATTTCGTAGACTGTTTTTTTATAGTGGATTCTTCTGGACCCAATCCTGCTGACTCTGGATTCCTTATGCTGTTGCCCTGGTGCCTGGTTCTTGGTCCACCTCCTCGCCTAACAGCGCTGCAACGGTTCCACTGGACGCCATTTTCATGGACTCCGAGTTTAAAGGGGCAGTAGGACAATTTTAGTTTTGAGTGCACTCATCGGAAACTTTATTTTGGTATGAACAATTTTGTTTTTGTCTTTTGTTTATTTGAGATCTCAGAGGTATTTAGGGCCAAATCTGTACATAATTTAATGTGTGTTAAAAAAGAGAGACAACAAAAGAAATACTAAATCGATTTTAAAGTTAAATATTGTTGTTGTGTACTTCCTTTGGGGTGGAATCTACCAGTTATTTAACTGTTTCATCTTTATACGACCAATTTCCGCAGCAAAGATTTAGATAATCCAAACCATTGAGGATTGAAGTCTTTACTAGCGAGTATTACCACCGTAGGGTTACAGTAAAAATGTAGCAAATCACAAAACATGTAGCTATGAACTCTACACATTTGGAAATGTATGAAATCGTTCTATTAGTTCAGCAGTTTATATCTGTCTCCTTCAAAATGTTAATATACTTGGCAATGCTTGAAATCTACGCAATGAACTGAAGGTTGAACTAAGGTTTGGTTCTGTGTCAGTTGGAGCTTTCTGTGCAGATGGAGACATAAATAAATTAACCTCCAGTTAAGCGATGTAATTTACCCAGTCGCAGATCCAATGCAGAAGTTGCAATTGTGCAGTGAAGAACAGAGAACGTCCTCCAGAGCAGTCCTCGCTCTACATCGGTAAGATGCCCCCGCTCTACCACCGCCCTGGCCCCGCTCAGGCCCCGCTCTGCCACTGCTCTGCCACAGCTCCGCCCTCGCTCTGCCACAGCTCCGCCCTCGCTCTGCCACGGCTCCGCCCCCGGTCTGCCACGGCCCCGCCCCCGCTCTATCACCGCTCTATCACTGCTATGCCAAAGCTCTGCCACAGCTCCGCCTAAACTTTGCCACTGGAAACAAGAATATTCCAATGTGCTTTATTTTTCATCTATTGTGACACTGAGGAGCTCACAGGAACAGGAAGTGAGGAACACGAGCAACATTCAAGTCAAATGTTGTAATTTAGTGTGGGTTTTTTGTTAGGTCTGTGAGCAGACCTGGTTTAAAGGTTCACTATGTAACTTTTCTGGAGAGAGATCTGCATCCATCAGGCATTTATGTAACTGCAATGTTCATTCAGTGCTATTATTCCTCAAAAACAGATGTGTCTCATTAATAAAACATGTGTACGTATCAAAAAGTTGCGTATGTGAATTTCCATGTTATATAAAAAGACAAAATTACATGGAATGAGCCAAAAAATGCCCCAAAACACTGCTTGGCATTCTGAGGTTTTCATAGTTGAAGCAGAAAGGTTGAGTTTTGTCTGGATGCTTATTTTGTGTAAGAATTCCACGTAAAGTTTTATAAATGACGCCACCAGCTCATCTACTCGGAAATAGATACAGTACGTTCAATGTTAACAAGAAAGTGGCCGACACTCTAAAGAAATACATCGGATATAAAATGGAGAAAGGTATTACACTGCAGATGTGTAAAGTGATGTTAAATGTTTTTCAGGGTGACTTAAGTTTTCCTGGTGCTTGTGAAGCCTGAATACAACATTGTGAGTCTAGGTAGGCTAATACTTCACTTCCATGTCTGTGTGAACGCATTAGTGAGACTCTTTTTTACTGTCGCTGTGAAAAACAGTAGGAGGGGACGGTCTGTCACTAACCCCCCACAAGAAAAAACCCAATACATTTTTGTAAAGAATGTCCATCAGGGACATGTGGCATCTTTATTGAAAGACTATTTTTCTTGTAGTGAATTTAATTATTATAGGAGTCATTAGCTGCATCAAGCTGCCACTATTCTTTCTAAGTAAAGAATTAAATAGTAAAATGAAAACTAGTTATGAGTCCATACAGTTCAAATGGTAGTAAAAAAATGGAAGGGATTTTGATCTTATTTAGTTTTTGAGTAAATTAGGTTTCAGACAAAAAAATGCCCTGAAAATTCTAATTTTGCCTATTTTTTTAATACTTAAATCTTAAAAAATAAAAAAACTAACCCGAGCCCTAACCCGTCAACAAATCCAATATGAGTTTTGCCTATTGTGTCTCGCTGTAAATAAGATTTCACCACTAATTTGTGAGATTTGTTTTTGAATCCTATTCAACTCATACGGGCCCCTGTAACTTACTCTTCAATTGAATTCATTATTATATGTTTTTCATTAGTAAATTCAACATGTTTGTGCAGCATGAATGTTTTTTGTTTTTTCTTTATACTGTTTTTATTACGTTTTTCAGAAAGAATAATCCCCACAATCAACACACACATTCATACCCTGACACACACTCAAACACACACTAGACATACTAGGGGTGCTTACATTTACCTTTTCCTAACAAAAAAGGTAAAAGAACCATTTTCTCGTAAAAGTTTTTTGCAAATAACCAATTTGCCTCACATTTCCTCTTTAATTCCTTTTCTGCACAACATGATTCTCTATTCAAGATCTTTAGTAGTCTTTTATTTCTTTCAACATTTTCAATCGACCAAAATTCAAGTTTGATAACAGCAGTGCTCGTGTGATCTGCCTAATAAAAGAATAAAAGGGTTAAAGGTTAAATCATTTCAACCATTGACTGTCATTTCTTCCCCTGTGAGATGAACAAAGTTGAATGTTTTTGGTCCGTGTCTAAACCGACGCAGTGTAAAGAACCGAGCCCATTTGTGTGTGTTTCCTGTGTTGCAGAGGGAGAAACTGCACCGTGTCTGCGTCAGTATTAAATGCGGTGTAATCCACAGAGTCTGGACGCCCTCTGTGAGTGGGTCAAAGGTGAAGAAGAGACCGCTTCTTTAAACTACACTGTCTGGAAATGAAGCTGGAGGAATTTACCTATTGTATAAGCAGCAACAATATAATAAATAACTGGATCTAGATTTTTTTAAGATACAGATATAATAGTATGTAAAGTTTTAACTAACACGAGCTGCTCCTTGTCTCATAGTTCACACCGTATTTTTCCTCAGAGTCATCTACTTACGAAACATGATGCAGTGTATTTTTAATCCTGTTCGCCCTTCTCGTTTCTTACTAATTTCACACCGGTGAGTTGTGTGAATGACGTTCCATTGCCTTAACTGGAAATAAAAAGACGATCACTACATTTGTGTTACTACCAGTTAATATGCCATATTCTTTGTGTTTTGTTTCAAATTAAAGTGCATGTGTTTTGGATTGACGTGTTTAAATTGGTTATTGGTCATTTAAATGAAAGTTTGTGATGAGCTAATTGTTGGTTGAACATGAAATAAAACTTTTAATTTGTGAGTTAACAATGGGCAAACAACTGCTACAAAGTGGATTTCCATCTCCATGAAAAGTGGATTTATGTTACGAAGAGTCAGATTAATAAAATACATGTTGGATGAACCTGCACTATTTCAGATACACTCTAACAGTCCCATATTGTGTATATTGCATTGAGGTGTGGACAATGCATGGAAACGTTTACTGACCGGCGGCAAAAGAAAAGTTAGAATTTTTAATCCATAGACATCACACTAATGAAGATCCTTAAATGTGTAGCTCTCGGTCAGTTAAAAAGTGTATTGATCATGTGGAAGATTAAGAACAAGCCAGAGCACATTTCTAAATTCACATTGATCACGATGGCGAAAGCAGGAAGAAGGATTTTTGCTTTTGGTTTTGTAGTTAGGGGAATACATTTGTGGAATTCCTTAGACAATCAATTAAAAACATCACACACAGTTGTACTTATTATATGGTATTCATAAAACAATGATGGTTGAAAATGATATAAAAAATGTGAGAAGTCTCATGTTGTAAGCACTATATATCTTTAGATGTCGCAGACAGAACTGAACGGCATGATGTATAATTTACTCTTGGTGAAGGGTCTTAAACATGCTCCTTTTATGTCTCATGTAGAGGTTTTGTTCAGATTTGTGTTTTGTAATATTGTGATAGTAATGGCACATGGAAGAAAAAATATTGATTGATTGAGACTAACATGCTTTGTCAGCAGGCCATAATATATATTCATTTTTTATATATTTATTTATGGGTGAAACTTTTCATGTGGGACATAAAGTAAAATAAAATGAATAAAAAAATCCTCCTTTAGTTATGGACTCGACACCCCAGAGTAAACTTGTCACATCGTGAAACTAAAACTTATTAAACCATTGTTGGTGGTAATGGCTGAGAGGGTTGAGGTGTTACTCTTAAAGTGACTCAGTCTGAATTGGGCCTCAGGTCATTGTGGTTGAGGTGTTTCTCAGTTTCCACGCAGCCCCCCACAGCCTCTCCTGGGGGTATTTAAAGGGCTCACATACAGACATCACCACTGCAGCATTAGCACTTTCTGAAACGATGGAGAGCTCCTCACTTATGCTCCTCTGTGTCCTGCTGACATGTTCAGGTGAGACTGTTTATTTGGGGGGTTTTTGGTCATTTTTTGTCAGAACTTCTAATTGTGACTGTTTTGTTTTAGTCTGGATGGTTCAGGGCAAATGTGTGGCGATCGACGGCCTCCAAGACCAGAATGAAGTGGAAGTCTTGGCTGAGGCAAAAGTAATTCATATTAATAAGAGTTTTTAAAGATGTTTCCTGTAGTACAAGTGTCATTTTAAACATTATGGTCACTGCGGTGTGCACTGCAGCTCTGTTAAAGGTTTGATGCAGACCTGAGAACAACATCAGAAAAAATAATGTATGTGTGAATTTATAAACCAGTCAACAGGGGTGGAAATCGACAGAAATGATTTATAATTTCCTGGAGTATCCTGATGACAGTAGTCAGATAATATTATGTATTTAGGAGTCTTAAAAGGTGTTACTTGAGGTTTAATGATCGGACAAATGTGAAATGTCTGTACAGTTAATCACAAAACCACCTTATACTCTTATCAGAACGTTTACAACACAACTATGTGGCGGTCACGAGATGTTGATTTTTATAATTATGACGCTGTATTTAATGTATTTTTAATTGAAAACATAATATTTTTAGTAAAGTCACTATAATACACACTATTTAACATGATTGCAATATTTTGTAACTCAAAATGATCACAGATGACAGTTACATTTAGCGGTGGGGGTCCTGGATCGGTTGCACAATTATATCGGGGGTCCCGGCCTGCAATAAATGATATGCTGATGTTATACTTATCTACAGTAAATCTCTCTATATTTTGCTCACCGCCTTCTGAAATATCTGTTGATTCAAAGTATATTATTGAAGTTTAAATTAAAAAAAGATTAGGAAATGTTGGTTGCAGAAGATTCAGGAGTAAACTTTGCAAACAGTTCCAGATCCCAGGAGTCTGCTGGGCCTGTAAATGGGCTCTGAACAAAGTAAAGAAAGAGATTGGAAAGAACGCCACAGTGGAAGTAAGTGTGGAAACAGGAGCCACCTTGCCCGCACTGGACCGAGACTGACCTGACTCTGGCCTTGTTGTTTGCAGAAGATCAAGTCCAAACTGATGTCCGTCTGTGACAAGATAGGACTCCTCAAATCCAAATGCAAGAAGTTTACTCTGGGCCACCTCGGGCTCCTTGTCGAAGAACTCACGACCACCGATGATGTTCGCACCATCTGTGTCAAAGCCAAGGCCTGCAAGTCAGTCCCACGCATCTCCACGCGCACACTTTGCACGACGAATACGGCACCGATTTGATATTTGTTTCTCTCCAGGCCAAAGGAGTTCCTGATGATGGAAGAGCGTTATCCCGAATACACAGAAGAAGTGTTCAGTGGAAATGACAACTTTGACTAAATTGTGAGCAAGTAGAGAATAATACACAGATGTGGTTCAGTTTCCATGTGTATTTTATCCAAAGAAATAATAAACGCAATATTAAACACACCTTTTTCTCTCTTGTTTGTTGCCAAGCCAGTCCCAGGAATAATAACCATGATAAGTGTCATAGCTGAGACCACAAGCTTCATCTTTGTGCCTCTACATTCATTTAGAAGACATTTTAACCTTATCGTAAGCCTTATCTCATTTTTATTCGTTTACGATTGAAATAATTTGGTTATCAAATTTAAATGAGATACAAACAGGTCTAGTATAAACATCATATTTTACTGCAATTTTTCTACTTAAAGTACCTCTGACAGCAACTCATTGAACTAAATTACCGGTAAAATTATAAAAATATTATCACAGAATAGCAAATGTTTTAGGTTTTTAGTTTCACTTGCTGTTTGTAATTGATGACATCACACTTGGAAATTACCCATCAAACACTGGGTAAAAACTCATCTGAACTTATTTCACAAATAAAAATATATAAGAGTATCTTCATTTGTTGAATTAATGTTAAGAGTCACAGAAGTTGTTTCTTTGTGTAAATTATGCATAAACTTTGACTGGAATGAGTGTCCCTAGTGTGATGTCACTTCCTCTCATTTTGTACAGCTTTTTCAATGTTTTCTCCACAAATAACTACTCAATTGGCATGAAACTATAATTTATATGTACAACAGGTATAAATAAATACACCAAATTAAGTCAAAATGTGAAAATGGTAAAAACCTGTCATAGGCACTTGAATTAATTATTATTAATTTATTCCATGATTATTATAGAGGTTATTCACATGACATCACATCACATAGAGCTGAGGTCTAATACCAAATATAAAGATCTACAACTCTGCGAAATACATAGTGTGTACCGCACTTCTGAAAACTGGAAAATCAAGTCAAAAGTTGTAGAAAATTTTTTTGAGTCTGTTTGTTGAGAAAAATGAGTTAGCTAAGCCCTGCAAAGTCGGAGCAACAACCGAGAAACTACTTTAAGTTTACATTTTGTTGTATAAAGTCAATCTGTGCAAAAATAATAGCTCAATAGACAAATATTAGGGCAAGAAAAACACATCTTATCAGTTGCGCTGTCCATAATTGTCCACATGTTGAGGAATATTTTTATTTAACTAACAGAAAATGCATGTAAAAAGGGGGCAAATGTCTTTAAATACTGTTAAACACTGCAAAGTAATACAATCTATATTCATTAATTTCTATTCCAAACCAAATTTGGTCAAATACAGGTATAAAATGTCAAGACAAAAATACAAAACATTTCCACATGATTCCACATGGACACATAAATAAGTACATAGACGTCACATCACAGTAAGAAATGTAATAAAAACGATGTCGAAACTGAAGCGGTCTGTTAAAAAGCGCTCTGGAAGTTCTTCTGATCATCTCGACTTTACGTTAGTGCATCGCCGAGGGCAGTGAAGCCACGAGGCACTTGGCGTTCCTGTCCACGAAGTGTCTTTGTGTGTTCCAGTGGTGTTTGAGGGCGTCTCTGTCCAGTTTGTTCAGTGTGAGAGAGCAAAGTCTCATGTCCCGGAGCAGATCTGTCAAACCGTCCAGACCCGTGCTGTCCCAGGGCCCGCACACCTGACAGCCTGAGCACAACACGCAAACACCATTAGAGTCTGTTTAAACTAACACGCTTCACTGTTCAAAACTGCTCTACTGCTGAGTCACATTGTTTAAAGGAAAGAGAAAGACATTCTGCAAAAAATGAACCTTTTTTTTTAAGAATAAATCCATAAACTTACTATAGCAATATATAAACTTATTATAGACGTATAAAAAAAAACTTTAAAATGCCATGTCATCAGAATGTACCAAACGCAGATCGACAGAACTCAGCTTAAATGCTTGTATTTTTTTACAAAGATGCTTCAATTTATGATGGGGGAAAAAATGATAATCCTACCCCCAACATTGTATACGAGCTTGTATTTGTGGTGAAGGATGTAAGAAATGTACAAATAGAACATTAAATAAAATACTGTTGTAGGTTTAACATCTCTGCATTTCTATGAACTATTGTCCAGTAACAACAACATATCTGTATGTGTTGCAGGAGATTGTCCTACCTAACCTAACACAATATACATAGAGGGATGTGAAAATGCGGTTTCTGATCTCCTGTGAAACTAGGCAATAGTTTCTCATTGCTTGGTTCCCAGAGAGCACTTTCCTGAGAACACTTCTAAGTGACATGATGTTTTCTTTCTTGAGGTAGTGAGATTCAGTGTTCACCGCACATTTCTGTGTACACGGATCAAGGCCAAGGGTGATGCTTTTACTCACCCTGAAGGTTGAGCGTGCTCAGCGAGCGCCCCGCCTCCTTCAGAGACGTCAGGATGCTGTAGAGACCGGCTGAGGTGATGGACGGGTTTCCAGAGAGATCCAAACTCTCCAGAGCCGGACATGAAGCCAGGCATCTGATCAACAAGTGAGAGACATTTACAGTTTTATTACCGTTATTTCATTTTAAACTTGGTCAAATATGAAGCCGGAAAAAAACAATAACACTATGACAAAAAATACATGTTTTCATCATACAACACAATTAAATAGATGAAAGCAATTGGAAAAATGGGTGAAAAAGGAGATAAATTGAGACACGATTCAAGCTCTCAATGAACAACATTTAGACATATTCTCCTAAAATAATTGAATGAAAAAATATACGCTTGAAGGGCTGTATTTGATTAACTTCATGTAACAGAGCCCCAGCACTGACGTATTGTAAAAGCAACATGGTTCAAAATAAAACTGCTGTGTCCTGTCTGCATCTGATTACAGAGTATTTTATTCTCCCAGCTGCAGGAAGAGCGCCGTCAGCATGCAAACGTTCACTTCACTGTGCAGTTTGTAAATGTGGAGCAGAAGGCACTGGGCACTGCTGACGAGAACTATTTTATCATGTTTTTTCATCAGGGACAGCGCCTTGAACTAGACTTAATTGGTTGTAACAAATTACGTTTAACATTCTATAACAGTGGCATTCGGAAGTGCGCTCACCAACCTGGCCAAAGTGACTATGCTGTTGTCTGTCAGCCCATTTGATGCAAGGCCAAGATGAGTCAGCGAACACTCATTCTACAAAACCAAACAGAACACGCGTTAAACCCACATTTGCACATTTACAACGAACACGGAGCAGTTGAGTTTCCCTCAGAACCTGGGACAGGACTTTGGCGAGCTGCTCCAGAGCGGGGTGATCGGCCGGACCGCTGCGCACCGCCAACAGCTCCAGGTGAGTCAGGCTATGTAGAGGCACGGTCTTCAACACCAGCTCAAAGCCAGTGGCGCCCAGTGCATTATGGGAAAGGCACAGTGACTTCAGATGGCCCCTCCCTGCAGGTTAAAATAAACTGTATTTTTTAGATTTATAGCCAGATTAAGGTCAAATATGCTGACTGAAAGCTTCTAGATCAGGAGTGGGCAATTATTTCCCTCCGAGGGCCATATTCGAATCCAGGCAAGTAGCGGAGGGCCGGCCCGCGATCATTGGTGTGAAAAACCCCCCACAAAAAACATTAAAAAAATAAAATATCACTTTTCTGTCAAATATAGGCTATTGAATCTATTATTTTATTCATTTCACGTCATATTTAGTAAGGATACAAGTGCAGACAGATGCCTGAGGCCAAAAAAGGGAAAATTTTAAAAACAAAAAAACAATATATTTTTTTTAATATTACTTGGCATGTTTGGCGGGCCGCATTATGAAGACAAACGGGCCACATGTGGCCCGCGGGCCGTAGTTTGCCCACCCCTGTTCTAGACAATATTGTAGTTTATTTATTAATTATTATTTCATCAGTTCATGCGTGGGAAATTTTGAGGGTGAAAAATAAGTATATATTGTGATTGAATTGGAAATGTATGTATTAAAATCAAGATTCAGTTCACTTTGCACACACAAAGAGACTGAAATACAAACTTAAAACTTGAAAAAATAAAGAATTAATACAAGAATCACATGCACTTTCAAACATATTTGTATAGATTTACCTAAAAGGCATAATAAGACTTAATATATATATAAACTTGAATGGTTTAAGTGGTTAATCAATTGATGTTGCATTAGTCAATCACATTTTGTATTCATTGACTAATTTACTTTGATAAAAAAGACACATATGAAAGGATTGTGGTTAGACTTTCAGCATCTCGTGTCACCACATCACACAAAGTGCTCTTTTACCTGTGAGAGCTTGGGCCAGCGTGAGTCTGTGCTGCTGCAGAAAGCGCGCCGTCAGACCACAGGCCTGCAGGGACAGTCTGACCAGCAGGGGGCAGCAGCTGAGCAGGCACGACAGAGGCTCGGACACGCCGTCGCCTAGGAGATTTAAACTGAGGTCCAGCTCCTCCAGGCACTGCAACACAGAAGGAGGCAAGATGAGAGGCGAGATGGAACATAAAAAGTGTCAGAGTCAGAGAGGTGTGTATTCAGTTTGACACAGGAAAGGGCGACTGTTCTCACAAAACCACCTTAGTTTTACACATGCAAAAAAAAGTCTGTTATAAAAGACGTTATAAGAAACATAACATATTTAATATTGTTTAGTACTGCGTATGTAAAAGGGCAAAAAGGCTGGCGAAGGGTTTCAACGCTTAAAAAAAAAAAAAAAAAAATACAGCAAGAATCCTACAAAAATGTAGTTTCAGAAATGTTTCTCTGAAATGTTGCTCATGTCACCCTTGAAAAACAGGTTTCAGGGACAAATTTAAAAGAAAAATGGACAAAATGGGACTTATTTGGAAGCTTATCCGCCTTAACCTTTCTTTTCATGTGATGCCCTTTTTTTGTATTCTTTTTTACTATTATATTTTTATTGTTGTCATCTCTAACATTTTATTTTAAAAATAAAGTTGTTTTTTTTGCCCTTGGGCGCTGCTCATGTATGTTTTTGTCTCGTCTTCTTCTCTTTTTCCTTTCATTTTGAAAATAAAAATACATTTTACATTTCAAGGCCAATTCTAATAATACCCCAAATCCTTTATTAAATCGTTACGGAGCCTGAATCATTCTTAATAAACTATTTGTTCATTGAAAAAAGAGGTTTACAAAAAAAGAATTATATAATTATAATTATAATAATTACGATCTCCATGGCTTTTTTCTGGTTGAATAAAGGGTGGTTGGACAGGACAGATGTAATGCATTTACATTTATAGAAAAGAAATGCTACACCTATAGCTATAAGTTTATGTTTTAATCAACCATAAGAGATTGGAATAACAGTATCTCATAAAATATTTTAACACAAAAAGCCAGAACGCTGAAGGGAAATCTAAATATGTTAACCATTACTATATTGTATAATCAACTATATTCATTTTACGAAAATGTTTTACGAAACTGTATTAAAAGTATAACCAACTATATTCATTTTAGACTGTTACACTTAAAGGGTTTTAACTCCTTATACGCACAACACATAGTCTATTGTCCCATTTGAGACACTCACTGCTCCTTTTGAGACATTCTCTGATAAGGACGGACACCTTCCCGGAACAGCTGCAGACAGTCGTGCGAAAGAGCTCATGAAGAAGACTGGAAGGAGGCGTCAACCGTCATATTCCGCCTAATATCTGAATGTTATAAATATAACGCAGAGCAGGGATTTCGGCGCGTCCGGACTACGCCCGTGTAAGACGCCGGTCATATTTGCATAGCGACAGATTTGGTGAGCGCTCCGATATCTGTATTATTCTTGTACATGGCAGGGATTAAACATCTGATTGATTTTAACTTTCTTGCCCCTTCTTTCATAAACGAGCACGCCAACAACGCCCATAAAATGATGATTTGTTTTTGCGGGGGATATTTGTTTGATCATGTTTTATATGTAAATCTGGCTTTTTTTATTCAATTCAAGTGTCATCAATGAAAAAGTGGGACATTCTTTAAATAAAGAAGACTGAGTTACCAAGAAACATAAGGGACATTTCTCCCTCGTTATTCCAGTTAACCTGCCATTACTGTCCCGCACAGGGAAACGCAACCTTATAAGTGGAAAAAGTATTATTAATGTACATAAAGTGTGTGTTTATTTACAGGAAACGCGGGATGGCTGTGTCCCCTCAGAGCGGTCACTGCCCTCTCCAGCCCCTCCCCCGTGATGCGATTGGCTGAGACGTCCAGCAGTCGCAGTCGGGGCATGGTGACGGCGGTGGCCATGAGCTCGGGCAGCAGGTCGTCGTGGAGGCGGTTCCCCGAGAGGCGCAGCTCCGTGAGGCTGGCCTGCAGTTTGAGCGCCCGCAGGAGGGGGGCGAGGGAGGAGGGCGCCAGGCCGAGGCCGCACACGGTCACGCACGGGCCCCCGTCCTGCGCCTCGCACAGCCGGCTCACGCGCCTGTTCTCCTCTGCGCCGCACAACACACAAAGTCCAGAAACGCTTTGGTAAGTGCTGCACAGATCATCTTTTCTTTTGTCAGATTAACACATTTGTACATGATTCTTGACAAATAAAGATTAAGCTGAACCAGTTTTCTTTAATATCTGTGTGCAATGTTTTATTTTATTGATAAAGGTGGTACATTTTTGTTAACCTGCTTGTTAATTGACCATTTCAGTTTAGCAACAACATATTTCATCATTATTTCTGACCAAAAAAAGATGATAACATTCATATTTGAGCTGGTGTATTCATGGGTTTCAAGCTATGGCAACGATCCTTTGTAACTAAATTCTAATCAAAATATTTTGTATTTTGAATGAGGAAAAAAATCCTCCAAATACCCTTAAAATAAGTAAGGATTGATTCAGCTGAAACCCATGAATATAATAGAAAAAAAATATTGATGTATTTTGGTTTGGTCATGTTCCTATTCTGGTTTAGTCCTGGTCTAGTTTTAGCTTCAAAGTTGAATCCTAATTTCAATTTGGCAGGAGTAAATGCACCCTCAAGATCTATGCAATATGAATGAATGCAAAAATGTGAGTGAATATGTCTTTTTTTTAACGTTATTTTCCTGTTCTCACCCACTGCCAGGCTCTGACAGGCTTTCTTATACCGCTCCGGAAGAGGAGGCAGATCCCACGAGCAAACCTCCGCCAGGACCTGCAAAAGTCTCACATTAATCATTTGTCGTTCATATAAACACGGGCCATCTTCTCAGCCAGGTTTACCTCTTCATTTGTGTGCAGCACAGCCAGCAGCGGGTCCTGTGGGGAGAGGAGAGCGCCCTCTTTCTGCAGCAGGAGGCGAGGCAGCAGGCCGCACTTCTGGTAATAGCGCTGTGCCGCTTGTTCACACAGCCACGCCACAGTGCACGAGTCCGCCTCACTGCCACAGACACACGGGACAGCGGTCAGCGAGGACTCCGTGTAGTGCTCTCAGTGTTTTAACTGCTTTGGGGATACGTTCTAACTCACTTTCCATTAAAACATGCAGTTAACGTCTTCATAATTTACACCAACATCGTTATCAATCCTTTTAAATTCAATATTTCTATAGATGTTGTAGAATTATTCAGAAGCTACAAAGACTATGCTTGAGAAAACTTGAAATTAAGTCCTTGTTCAGTGTAGTTCATTAAAAAGCCAATTCCAGTTGACTAACCTTTGTGGCACGGGGATAAGGAAGACATCGTCCTGAACTTTGACCCTCACTCTGATTGGTGGAGGCAGAGCAGTGGCCGGTGTATGGGTTGGGGGCTATAATTTAGGGGAAAATGATGATTTAGAGCATGATCTAAAATGTCTACGCCCGTCCAGTGAGAGGCCTGCAGCCGTCTGGCCTCACCTGTGAGTACATGTGTGGAGGGGGAGGTGGGGGAGGAGTCAGGGCCCTCACGTCCTCCTCATCAGTGATGTTGGGGCTGGGGCAGCGGGTGACCTCTCTGCGCACCAGCCTCTCCATTCCAGGCATCTGGGTCATCTTCGCCTGCTTCACTGAGCTCTTCTTTTTCCCAGAGAACCCCCTGCTGGAGGAGGACGGAACTGCAGCCACACAAAAAAGAACATGGATTTTCTGTTAACACAGAATAAAGTCTAGAATTTCAATGACTACGTGTTAAACGCGACACATTAGCAACTTTAATGAGATTTTAACCTTGTTACAACAGTGTTTCCCTTCATTAGTTTACTCATAGTTGTACTTTGATTGATTGATTCATGAATGTTTGAGTAATCCTGTATTGTGCTACAACTGAGGCTTGAATGATTAGAACATTTCTGTTTTCACTTACCCACTGTCCCCGCCCCAATTCCTGTACTTGGTTGAGACTAATTGAAAAGTTAAGACTTCGAGAGACATTTAGTTCTAAAATGTTATAATTCAAAAAACCAAGTAGAAAAACAAATATCTCCTTTTAGTAAATACATTGGGGTGGTAAACCGATAAACATTTTAAAATGTAGACATTGCATTCTTTAACATTGAATAAGAGGTTAATTAACATATCTTCTTTAACAAAGTAGTAGTTCATAATAAACTGTGTGTTTTTCCATTCAGCTTGACGGAACAGAACAGTCCGAAGTACTTGAAGTAAAGTAGCAATAGTAACTGCATAGGATGTGTTCTAACCTCTGCTGCTGGGCTCTGAATGCGTGTGTCTGATTTGGCTTCTGCTGGTTGAAACACCGCTTTCCGCTCTTGATTCGTTCTGTTCCACTTGAAGCCTCCTCTTCTTCTTGGGCTGGATATCTCCCAGGTCATCCTCCAGCCAGTCGTCGGCCACATCCTCCTCCTCCGGCACCAGAGCCGACCTAGAGCTGGTAGCAGGAGTGTTGGAGAACTGTGAGGAACCGTGCATCCGGGACTTGGCACTTCCCAGACCCCGGATGGCGCTGTGGTATTCGTCTCGCTCAAACACAGACAGGGCGGGAGTGTCTCTTATGCTGTCCTGAGTGGAGTTTGGTGTTGAGCTGAGGTCATTGGTGTTTGGGGGTGCTTCTTTCTGACAGGTGGGTGCTGGGGTTCCATTGAACCTGGGCCGCACCGGGCGCAGCGGGCTCAAGGGAGAGTCAGTGTCACTGTCTGAAGAGCTGCCATTAGTCTATAGAAACAAGCAAGTGTCAGAACTTTGAAAAAAGCTCAGAATGCACGTGAAAATAAGTTTTGAAAAAAAGTATGCCTTGGTTACAAAAAGCCTGCATAATCATGATAAGAGACATTTATACAAACTGCAAAGTTATCATTATATGGAGAATTGAATGCAAGAACTAATTGGCGGATAACAATTTGAAGAATATTTCTGTTTTAGCCCCAGGTTGTGTATCACTGGTTTAGCGTTACAGACTGACGCAATTAACTATTTATTTTTTTGAGTTAATTTTAAGTTCATTAATAGGTCTGATGTCACACATGATTTAGGAGCTCTTAATCTTGAAATGTCCCTTTTGCCAAAAGGCTGATTATTACCCCATAAAGAAGCTGAGCATCTGTCCCTCTGGCCCAGTGCCTCTGCTGTGAGCCGCTGCTGTGTTGTGGTCTGGGACTGGCTGCTGCGTGTCCCCTGCTGACAGGGGTCCGGTCCTGACTGGAGGAGTCGAGGGGCTCAGAGTTCTCGGCATCAAACAGCTGGCTGTCCTGAAGGGCATCCAGAGGTTTGGTGGAACCAGGAGCAGGAGTCACTGTGGCAGATATTTATTGGGATGTTTGGTTGAAAACGCAATTAAAAAACTTTGACATGCATGCAATGATCAGGATGTAAAGATGTAAAGATGTGACATGTTGATCTGTTTTATAGATACTGCACTCCGTCAGTGATGGGCATTGGTGATACAAAGAATAAAAGATCTATAGAACTATATTCCATGGAAGACCGCTTACCTAATCCTGCCAGTGCTTTCTTCAGCAGTCTCTCAGTATCAGCGCACTCCTGCTTGGTTTCTCTGTCTAACTCTCGGCTGTACGTCTTTTTCCAGTGGCACAAGGTGTCCATGGCCGAATCTCCCTTTGAAGATAAAAGCTTTATTTTCCATCTTTTGTACATGCCACGGTTTTTAACTCAATAGTTACCCTTGAGGTGCGAAAAGTGACAGATGCACCTCTTTCTATTAAGAGCCGGGCCACGGCCAAGTTTCCACAAGCCAGAGCATCGTGTAGAGGAGTCACCCCTTCACACAGGGGCCCCCCAGGGTCATTAATGTAGGCACCGCGGTCCAACAGTACTGCTACTATGTCTGCGAAATACTGTTCAGCTTAGAAAAAGGAAATATTACTAGAAAATGTTTTGTGATCAGAATATCTTACCATAGTGACCATGGTTAGAAGCTTCATGCAGGGGGGTCCAGCCACAGTAGTCTCTGGGGTTCACTGGATGACCCTGGCAACACACAACAATGTACCAAATATGAAAGCAGTATTTCTTACTATACAGAGTACCAGTTTTAGAACACTGTTCATTTTCAACAGAAATAAACTGCACAACGTATTGCTGTGAACTTTGCACATTCAATTATTAATTCACATAATTAAAGCTTTTGTCTCCATACATGTTCTGGGCGTCTCACCTGTTCGATAAGGTACTGGGCCTGCTTCAGGTTTCCATCTATGCAGGCTCTATGAAGAGAGGTCTCACCCTTCTCATTTCGCTTGTTCCACTAAAGCAGAGAATGATTTACACTCTAAAAAAACAGAGGTTGTCAAAGAGTGAAATGAAAATATAAACTTACGCGTCCAATCTTCCTTTTTCCAGTCACCATCTTGTCATAACCTTCTAGATCATCCTCTATAAAATGTCAAAGAGAGAGACGTAAGTGTCCACTTCGGGCCATTCTTCTACAGCACACAGTGTTAAGTACCTGAGTCAGAGAGGACGACGTCACTGTCCTCCAGAGGCTCACTATTGTCCTCGTCCTCGTCCTCTTCCTCCTCTCCCTCACTGTCGAGTGCGCTCCAACCCTCTGCAGCACACAGCTCCTGAAGCTGTGCCTCAGTGTCTTCACATTTAGCAGAGCCGCTCCGTCGCTGATATGAAAGCCAACGCCTCAACACTCGCTTCTGTGGAAAATGTGTGTTATAAAGAATCGCTCATGTAGTAAAACGGTTAGTGCGTTTTCCCTTTAGCTATAGGGGCTTGGACCGTTTTCTAACAGTCACAATCCCATGGCGTTTTAATCTTGCAGAAAAGATAAAAGCTACCATTATTTGTGATGTAAGGTAATGTTGTGTCTGACCTGTATTCTGGCCTGTCCAGCCTCCTGAGCACACTCCAATGCTTTACTGAAACTGTGGTCCACTTCATCGTCGTCACAGCCACCCTCCTCCTGAACCACTGCAATATTCTGCCAGGTACTGCATTCCTGCAACAAGTAAAACAAATTGTTTATGTTGTTGTAATTATAGAATACAAATAAGGCCTTTAAATGTCTTAAAAGAAGTGCACGTAATACTGTATTGACATGGAAATAGAATGTTATCAGTACGGTGCTGCACCTCTGCGGCGCTGCCTGCTCTCAGCGTGAGCTCCTGTTTGTAGTGCTCCACTGCTTTGCTGAACTGTTTCAGATCGGAGTACGTCGCAGCCAGAGAAACGTGGATCACAGCCAGCTCTCGAGAAGGCTTCCCCATCGCCTTTGCACCACTTAACTAAAGGACAGCAACAATCTGTATCAAATAGAGCAGCGCAAACTATACTACACCAACAAAGTGATGGTGAGTATTATCATTTATTTATAGCACATTGTTGTTTTTACTTGGGCCTGATACGCATCCAGGGCTTTACTGTAGCAGCCCACTTTACAGCAGAGATCGCCCAACTGCTCTGCCAGTTCCACAGTCTGATGGGGGCTGAGTCCTCTGCCCTGGTCTTCTCCCAACTCCTCCTCCAGTTTAAACCCTTGGTCGGCTGGAAAACAATGCATTAGCTACAAACAGATGCACGTACCAGCAATAAATAAGAGACTTTAAATAATCTACCATATTTAAACGCTTTCGTCACTGCCTGTTTGTCAGATCGTTGTTGAGAACCCAGTTGCAGAGCTTTCTTTAGAGAGCGTCTGGCAGCCACAAAATCCCCAAGAGACAGCTGCACCTGGAATTGGATGAAAAACGTTTAAACATAATATGAGAAAAATGCAGTTATGTATGACTTTAATTAGGAACGGTCAAACCTTGCCAATGCAGTGAAAACACTCGCTCTCACTGAACTTCTCTTTAATTTTTCGGGCACATTCCTTGGCCTGTTCGAGGCACCGCACTGCGTTTGAGGCTTGCCCATTACGGAAACAAATGTTCCCCAGGTTAAAGTTTGCCCGATAGAGATCTTCAAGCAGTTGGCTTTTCCTGGACATCAATAGACGATACACAAATCAAATAACAATGATCCCACCCAACTGTGTCTCACATAGTACACTGGTAATTACACCAATGCAGTAGACATTTTCTTACTCTGCAATGAACACACTGCGTCTTATAAATTCACTGCAGAGTTTGGGATCTCCCAGATGATCACAAACCAGACCGAGATTGAGGAAGAGACGCGCTTTCATCTCACAAATCTCCCGCTCGGGCATCATCCCTGTACAACCAGTGAAAGCTGTATTAAACCATAGGGTGATTCAATAGAAAGAATAGTCATAGAAAATACGCAGACCATCGAGGCGGTCATTAACGATGGCGAGACTCTTCTTAAAAGCGTCCTCGGCTTGTTCCAAACTGCTTCTCGATTGGTCAGACTCATAGCGGAATAAATAAGTGCGACCAATCGTAGCAAGGGCTCTTTGTTCTTCTGCGTGATCCGAGACAGAGCGAGCCAGATCTAAGTGACGCCTCTGATACTGATAATAACAACAAATAATAACAGTAAAACAAGGCAAGTTTATTAGTAGAGCACAATTCCTACACAAGGCAATTTAAAGGGATTCACACAACAGGAAAAAATGCATTCAAATCACAAAAAGGATAAAGACATAAAAGAGAAGAGTGCAAATAAAATAGTAGCATTCAAACTATTACTTACTTTTAGAGCAGCCGCAATGTTTCCCAGCTCAGCGTAGCATTCTCCTATTTTACGATTAGCTACTGCTCGACCGATCACATCACGGAGGGCCTCAGACAGGGACAGCTCCTGTTGGTGCTCCTGAACAGCAGCCTCAAAATCACCTATGACACAAAATAAGCAAGTGATCAAAGCAAATACTCAACTGCAGAGTTTCCATTCAAATCGTTAACCTGGAAATCAATGTAAAAGTGATTTGGTAAGAGGCATGAATTATAACAGAGTTCAGAGTTTCCCATTAATATAAGACACTATGGTGGCCCCCCCATAGTCTAAAACAGGATAAACAATAAACTTGTCCAAAAATATGTGATTTAGAGAATAAAACAGGCAAAAGTAAAGAGAAACTACACTGTTAAAAATGGAATGAAATAGAGGCAATGGGAGTCAACTTGAAAATAGACAAGATATTGGACTAAATGGTACTTTTATTTTGGACTTTGGGTACCTTAACATTCTTTTCATTGGATGCCTCACTTTCAGATTTTTTTTATTATTATCTAATAATTTGTTCTCTTTGGTCTTGTCCGGTTTGTTTTTCGATGATTTATGTTTTTAATTAAGAACATTTAAAAAATAAATTAATCAAATTTAAAAAGTGACATATAGCCTTATGTGCAAATAAACACGCATGGATGGGCCAGATGTTGTAAAGCACTTATACTGTTTTTGTTTGTAGTGGTTTCATGTTGAGCCCCACTGTATTTTCTAAAATATTGTATAGTTCATATGGTAACAGTTCTTTGACATGGCTCAAAAAAGAAAACAAAAAAAATGGAAACAATGTGCCACCACAGTAGTAGAATCTATGGAAAACACAATATACACAATATACTACACACTGGAATCAAATTAAAGAAACTAGCAGCAAAAACATATACACAGACAGTGTTAGTAGCATTTGTTCTACCCATGACACATATCTAACTACAAGCAAACTTCCTACAGGTGTTTACTTAACATCACACACCCCATGTAGTGTAAATGTATTCTTAATTGTCATTTGAACTCATTGTAGTGCCCTTACCGTTTTTTGACAGCAGTTCTCCCAGCTGATTGCAGATGTTCGCTTCCTCTTTCAGGTTGTTATTGTCCTGGGCCTTGCTCTTTGCTTTCTGCAGCTCTGTAGCAAATACACGACTTCTTATTCAACAATACAGACCTTCACAATGACAATCGATTAAAACATGACTAAATACTTACGTTTAATTTCTTTGGCAGGACTCATCTTCTCTAGATTTGAAGTAAAAGTGGACAAGACGAGAAAGTAGCTTGTTCCATCCACAGCAGCAGCAGAGCGCGCCGCTATAGCTTGGTTAATGCTAACGGGAAACCTAGCCAACACGCAACATTTTTATCAATGCAGTGCACCCGTCTGCTGCCAGGCCATGTCATCGATGTCACTGAAATATCTGATTGGAATTTTGTGTCACTACATCATAATAAAACGCGATGATCGTGCCGTCTTTGCTTTTGTATTAGTAAACTTCACAAAGCCGCGCCACTACTGCGGACACCAATGGCTGCAGTGTTTCAGTTTCACGTAACTGTTAGACCCTGAGTTTATTCTCCTAGGCACATTCAAGAGCAATATCTGTTGCATTTGTCCAAAGTTATTGATATAAACGTAAATTAAAAACTAAATGAGTCATAATCGTCATAATTCATAGCTTAATTCTTCTCGTCTTAGTCTAATTGGTTCTGTAAAACACAAACGTAAAGCCTGACAGTCAAATAATAGAGAGAAATAGCGCTTGTTCCGCACCAAAGACGGTTTTTCATAGGTTTGTAAGGTAATATTTTTATTATTTACTTGCCTTTTACTCTTTTTACAACGTGGATGAAATTAGGATTTATAAATGCGATATACCATTGACTGTAATGGTGTTTTTCAGACTTTGTCAATAGTTAGATGTCATTTATATTGCCAACCAAGCTACTTGTTTATAAGCTCCCATTCCTGTGTATAGTGAGCCCAGATGCACTTTTTATTACAAATGAATTAAATAGCAGTTGTTATTAGTTGCAAATAAAGGCTGGAGTGACAATATTAAAGTCTATTTGACAGGTTGGACTATGCATTTCACTAAAAACGTACAACACAATTACATTTCAGATTTTACTTAACATTTTTCCCCTGTTTGACCATTTTTGTAAAGTTTATAGTTGTTCTTCCTGGTTGGACATGGGCAGCAAATATGACTTAATAGACAGGTAATTCCACAACGGTTACCTAGTACCCAGACTGACATTTTTATGACTGATTGTTTAAACTGTCAGAAAAGTTGAGTGTTATTGTCTCTGTTTTCAATGGCACGTCACATATTGATGACATAGGCAAGGCAAGGCAAGGCAAGTTTATTTGTAGAGCACATTTCATACACAAGGCAATTCAAAGTGCTTCACAGCAGGAAAAATGCATTCAAATCACAAAGAAATTACAGAAACAGAAATACAATAAAATTAACTAAATTCCAACTGATTTTCTAAACTAATAAAATCACAAACAAAAGAGAAGAGTGCAAAGAAAAAATCCTTTCAGTCATATGCGCAGCTAAACAAAACTGTTTTTAGCTTAGATTTGAACATTGTCAGAGTTGAAGCCTGTCTCACATCTTCAGGAAGACTGTTCCAGATTTTAGCTGCATAAAACTGAAACGCAGATTCCCCATGTTTTGTCCTGACTCTGGGCACCAGCAAGAGGCCGGTCCCTGAGGTCCTCAGAGTCCGAGATGGTTCATATGGCACTAACATATCCAAGACGTACTTTGGTGCTAGGCCATGGAGAGACTTGTACACAAGCAGAGCTGCTTTAAAGTCTATTCTCTGAGCCACAGGGAGCCAGTGCAGAGACCTGAGAACAGGACTAATGTGATGGTACTTCCTGGTTCTAGTCAGGACCCGAGCAGCAGCGTTCTGGATGTACTGCAGCTGTTTTACAGCTCGTTTGGAGAGGCCAGTGAGCAGGCCGTTACAGTAGTCTAATCTACTGGAGACAAACGCATGGATAAGTCTCTCTAAATCTGGTTTTGACACTATATTTTTGATTTTGGCAATGTTTTTTAGATGGTAAAAAGCTGCTGATGTTATTGATTTGACGTGGCTATTAAAGTTCAAGTCTGAGTCCATTATTACCCCCAGATTTCTAACTTGGTTTGTAGGTTTTAGAGCGAGACTCTGGAGGTGACCGCTAACACTTTCTCTTTGTTTCTGTGGGCCAAAAACGATTATTTCAGTCTTGTCTGAGTTCAGCTGGAGAAAGTTGTTTTGCATCCACAAACTGATCTGTTGGATGCAGTGACAGAGTGAATCTACTGGTCCATAGTCACCTGCCGATAGTGAAACATAGATCTGAGTGTCGTCTGCATAATTGTGATAGGACACATTTTCACTGCGTATCAACTGACCTAACGGCAGCATGTAGAGGTTGAACAGAAGGGGACCCAGGACTGACCCTTGGGGCACTCCACAGGTCAGGGTCATGTGGTCTGAGACACAGCTACCAATTTCAACAAAGTACTTCCTGTCTTCCAGATAGGACCTTAACCAGTTTAGGGCAGTGCCAGTGATGCCCACCCAGTCCTCTAGTCTCTGTAAGAGGATCCCATGATCGACAGTGTCAAAAGCAGCACTCAGATCTAACAGAATTAAGACTGAGGCTTTGCCCGTGTCAGTGTTCAGGCGGATGTCATTTGTCACCTTGACAAGAGCAGTCTCAGTGCTGTGATGAGGTCTAAAACCTGACTGAAAAACATCAAATGAGTTGTTTATTAAGAGGAAATCTGTGAGCTGTTGGTAAACAACCTTTTCAAGGACTTTGCCCAAAAATGGCAGATTAGAGATGGGCCGGTAATGACTCAGTACTGCGGCATCAAGACTGCTCTTCTTTAGGAGAGGCTTTATGACCGCAGTTTTCAAAGACATTGGGAATGTTCCAGATTGAAGCGACATGTTAACTATGTGAGTGAATGGTGCTAACAAACTGTTCAGCACAGACTTTAGAAATCTGGTGGGTAACACATCGAGGCAGCATGTAGATGAACTCACTGGTGATGATCTCATGGACAGTTTTGTCAGTTACTGGTGCAAAGTGAGTTAGCTCTAAGTGTCTTGGTGGTTTTAGGGTAATTTTTTGCATTGTGGGATTTATAGCATTTTTAATGCCCTGAACTTTGTCATTAAAGAATAATGCAAACTCATTACACTTGGATGTGGAAATGAGTTCTAACGGCAGCTGAGCTGGAGGGTTTGTTAATCTGTTTACTGTGGCAAACAGGACACGCGAGTTGTTACTGCAGCTTCCAATTATTTCAGAAAAATATCTTTCCCTAGTTCTACATAAGATTAGGTTGTACATGTTCAGCTTTTCTTTGTAAATCTCTTTTTGAACCTGGAGCTTTGACTTGCGCCATTTCCGTTCGGCCCTGCGGCACTCCCTTTTCTGTGCCCTGACCGAATCATCATTTCTCCACGGCGCCTTCTGCTTATTTTTAACCATTTTAGCCTTTATAGGGGCGATGGTGTCCAGAACATTCAAAACACTAGATGTAACAGAGTTCAACAAATCATTTACATTAGAACATGAGACATTTTCAAAGTTTATCATTTCCATAAACAGTGCACCTGTGCCATCACTTATGTGTCTCCTCTGAACAACTGCAGGACCAACCGGAGGTTTGGGAGAAACAGACAGGTCAAAGAAGACACAGAAATGATCAGACAGAGCAACATCGATCACATTAACATTTGAAATATTTACCCCCTTTGTAATTATGAGATCTAGAGTGTGTCCTTTGCTGTGGGTGGGGCCTCTCACATGCTGAGTAAGACTGAAGGTTTCAAGGACAGCATCAAGCTCTTTAGCGTTTCTGTCACAAACATTATCAACATGCACGTTGAAATCACCTGTAATGACCAAACCATCAAAGTCTGTGCATATGACTGAGAGCATCTCAGTAAAATCATCAATAAAACTTTGGCAGTGCTGGGGAGGCTTGTATAAAACAATGAAGAGAATGGATGGAGACCGTTTTAGCTCCATTTTAAAGGATACATACTCAAATGATGAAAACACCCCAAAAGACAACCTGCGGGTAATTATTTCATCTCTAAAGACAGCACAGACTCCACCCCCTTTTTTGTTTTCTCGTGTTTCAGATTCAAACTTAAAGTTGGGTGGAGCAGATTCTATCAGAACTACATTTCCTGTGTTTTTGTCAAGCCATGTTTCAGTTAAAAACATAAAATCAAGATTATAAGAAGAAATAAAATTATTAATTAAGAGAGATTTGTTACATAAGGATCTGACATTTAGCACAGCAAGTTTCAGACTAGTTTCAGTGGGACTGGGCTTTATCTTTTCACAGGGAATATGAATCACATTTCTCACACACAGAATCACATAGGTAGAGGGATTCTGTTTTAGATCTCAGCACTACTTCCTATAATTTAAAACTATTCATTTTCCAAATTTATTCACAAACTACAGCTGAATAGAAGTAAAACTATGATGAATATTGACCACAGGTGCTATCCTACCTAACACAGTCAAAACATATAGACTATTTCTTGTATGAGTTGTTAGGGAAAATAGCACCCTCCGGTAATCCAAACAAGTAACCAGTTAGCCTGTGAAATTGGAGCATTATGTTTTATTGATTTGTGTATTTATGGCATTTAGGGTGGCACTGGCAAGCCCGTCCCTGAGGAGCTGCTGCGCGCATTTCTTTGAACAATCAGTGGGTGCTTTCTGTCATGAGGGATGTTGAGTTGCATCACATGTTGAAATGTCCCTCCGTTGTGACCTAAAAGGCTTTTAAATAAGCCAAACAAGGTAAGATTATGGTAAGAATTTTGTTGTTGTCCCATAACCATTTATTGCTGTCTGTATGGAGCTGGAAATGTTCCACAGCATGGCACTGAACTATCTCCATGGTGTTAGGAGACATGTTTTTTGCAATAAATAAATGCAAGATACAAACAATGTAATGCCATGCTGTGGAACACTCCATGCAGAACAGATGGGAGACCCTGCACTCAAGTTGCATAGTGCAACTTTAATTGTATTTTAAAGCAATAGAAATAAGAAAAAAAGAAACACACACCAGACATTGCTTACGTATTTCTGACTTAAAATTTGTGTCACTGAGCTAACCTAAATTTATGGCCTTATAATCCAAATCTAGCCCAAAATAAGAGGGCCAACACGTGCAGCTGTGACATCAGCAGACTAAGCTGAGCTATGTTGGTCTGTTCAGAGCAAATAACAACACAGTTATTTGACTGACGATGGCTTAACATGCCGAAAAACATATCATTATTCTACGTTTCCCCTTGTAGTATAGTGCCATTTAAACACACACATATATATATATATATATATATATATATATATATATATATATATATATATAATGGAATGTTTAAGTAGCCGACTTTAGTATGAAATTGATATTGACCAATAATCTGGATCAGAATCAGACAAGGTTTATTGCCATTGCCATTGAACAAAATTCACAAACATAGGAACTTGCTTTGGTGATTCGGTGCAACACAAAACAATGAACAATAATAAAACAACGTATATAAAATAAAAAGGGGCGAGCATTAAAAGAAAACTATTTAAATTTGTACGCAAACTGGATCAGTTTACGGAGTCATAGCTGGAGGTGCAACAGTTTGTGTACAGGGAGAAGACCAGAGGAGAAAGTACACAGCCCTGTGGAGCTCCTGGGCTGGTAGTCCGAGTCCCCAGCCATCAGATTGGAGGAATAAATTCACAATCTCAAAAGTAATTATTAATTCCCATTTCCTCTTTATCAGTCAATTACTGTGAAGACAAGCAGCATTGGTTCTGGTGCAAAACTTTATATTGTGGCATGATAATAAATACTGGATAATCTTGAAGTACCTTTCATGGCTATTTTCTGTGTAGATTGTTTGTCTAAACTCAAGGCAAAGAAATCCCCTCACAGGAGTATATTTATGAGAAAATTACAATATTAATGATATCTTCTAATTAATACAGAAATTGACAGTGCACACAGAAAGCTTTATTTATATGCTATAATTAAAATGTATTATTTGTGTTATTGTGGGACATTGTGAGCTACAGGACAGACATTTCTCTTTTTGAAAAAACATATTCTGTACTGTCATATCTTGGGTTTAGGTCAGCATTGGGCCAGGCACACAGTTTATTCCCTTGTTCCGTGTGTTATAATTCACAGAAAAGCACTCCACATACAGCAAACATTAAACCCTGTGTGTGGGAGCGAGGGCCGTGTTGTCAGTTTTGGCAGAATAACTCCTCATTTCCCTCTTGTCACATGTGACAGCCTCAAAGCAGATTCACAGAGCATCCTTTCAGCTTCTCCAACGCGCTGACCTTACAAATGCTGCATCACGGTGAGGATGGGTGAGGACGGCTGCTTCTGGGTGGGTGCAGAGTAGAGTGGAGCACATCACACACAGCAGAAGTACATGTGCACGGGCAGAGCTCAGAGGCAGCCACATCCGCCGCTGCAAGGGATCAAATCTGGACCATCTGACGCTCAAGGATTTATGGCTTTAGTCAAAATTGCTTTTCCCACTGCGCAGATTAAGCACCGTAGGATGTTTTCCACTCAGGCCATGTAGAACAGTGCCAGTGGAGCTGCCAGGCGCCTCTGTACTACTGCTGTTTGTCTCCACTCTTGCAGGCTCACGCGGAGGGGAACAGGGGAATGTGTGAGGACACCGGAGCGCTCTGGATTTTGGAGGGGAGTGATTTTTGACCATTGGGAGAGGCTCGTCCTCCAGAGAACAATGCAGGTGGATGCTGTGCTGGCGCTGCTGTGTGTTTGGTACCTCTCTGGGGCCACAGGGAAGATGACCCAGGTCAGGGGTCACAAACTGGAGTACTATAAGCAAAGCAGGTAATATATAATTTAGTTAGAAAGAGATTTTTATTGCCAAAAACATTAAGTCATATTACATAGTTGACTCATTTTTAAAATGTCAAGGTTATTTTATCTCTAAAATCAAGTGACATTTCAACTGGTTTGTTTGGATTTATTATTGAATGATGCTTAGGCTACAATTCTACAATAAGTTCTTGTTAAAATATCTTAATATACTTTATACTATCAGTGAATGTTTATATGTCTAACTTGTCACTGCCCACATACAGTAGATCCTAAAACCCAGTTGTTCCAAAAGAAGGTTTTATTTCCCCTCTTCATGTTTCCCCCTATTAGGAAGATGAATGGAAGATAATGAATGAATGATAAATCATAATCACGTGTTCAACATTACTTCAACTACAAACACCAAGCTGAACAATAACAATGGATAAAATGATTTGACTAAAGAAGACATGAGCCAAAAACATTCATAAGCAGTAAACAACATTAATAGATGTGATGTTAATATAAAATATAGAAATATCAAACGGCAAAAGTATATTTTTGATATATTTTTACTTTTTCCCATTCAAAAGTTGAAGAATAATTTGTGATAATGATCCAAAATCAAAATTTAGAGTGCAGTCCAGCAGCCAAACTTTATACTGTAGCATTTTCTTCTAATCTAAAAATTAAATCTACGCTGGTTTAATACTGTGTGGCCTTTGGCCCTAGAACAGTCATATCTTGAGTCTAGGTCAGGATCGGGCAGAGCAGGTCAAAGCCGGCGCTGCTTGTATTACACAGTTTAGTCCCATGTTCCGTGTGTCGACCTGTGGGGGGGTGAGGACTACGCACATTTCGTTCAGACGCCAGATTGGAGAGAGAGGGAGACCTAAATCCTCACATCTATTTCTGTTCTACTTCCCCATGTTGTGTTCCGCTGGCCCACAACCGCCACGGGCCAATCAAAAGCCATTTAGACACCGGCAGCGGTCGAAGTCATTTTAGGTCATTATTTAGGCTAATTGCTGCCTTTATGCATCACTGATTTACATAATATAGAAACTAATTGGAAAGGGTTTTACAAGTCAATGCACCAAAGATCTAAGAGTATTTCAGCAAATTTACAAAAAAGCATGGATTAGAAAATAATAATATAAATAATACAATATTTTCAGAACGTCTTTCTATCACTGCATGTGTAGTTGCATATAGTCACATTATACTTCTGCCCAGTTCTAGAAATACTCAACCGCAGGCTTTATTAAACAGGACAGCTTAGCATGAAATGGGGATGAGCGATAAGGGAGGACATACAGTAAATTGTCGGAGCCAGAATTCAAACTCACGACACGGGAAACACTGTATAAATAATTTACAGTTGCTCAAGAGTTGTAAAGAGAGGCCAGAGGCTCTCAAAAACATGAAGGTACCAGTTTAGTATAAAGGTCCAGATATTTGGAATGAAATGGACAGCACGATAAAACAATCTTTATCTCTAACCATATTTCAATAAACTGTAAACAGGAATTGTCACTACATTATATTCCATCGTAAACCCAAAAGAATGTAATATTTTGCACAATGTATTTGTAAATTGTATTAGTTTAATGTATTTTATTTTATTCCTATGTCCGGGGCCCCTTTAACTATGGAGGAGTTCCCTTTTACAAAACTGTCAGAAAAGTATGTGATATGAACTGCTGGTAAATGTTTTGAAAGTAAATAAATACAAATAAGTACAAGACCTGGATACATGAACAACCGCTTATGGTTGTACTGAAAGTAGTATTCAAATCTGGCCATGCTTCCATTGTAGGCTGTTCTATAACCTCCTTTTATTGAACTCCTATTGTAGATAAACTGAGATTAGTTTTATCTTACAACAACTCTAGTGTGACAACTAGTGTGCATGCAAGTATGGATATTGTCCCCTATTATGAGATGTGGTTATAGGAGTTTATGAAGAAGACAAAACTGCCTATTAAGAAGAGCCCTTGATTTGCCTTGAGCACAAGTGCAGAGAGTGTGGGTGAATCTGTGGCGGCGCTGATAAGGTTTTCCTGGCGATGCTAAGTAATGAGGCTGTATCAGCCTTGACTGATTTGCTTTTGAGCATGCCCCGTCCAAACATAATCCCACTGCCCTTTGATACTCAACAAAACATATTACTGCTCATGCCGCAACAGCTGTTATTTATGCAAGGCAAAGGGAGCGTCAGACACATGGGAAACATAAGAGACTGTCTTCTATGTTCACACTGAGCTGCATCATATTGTGCAGGACTAAACCTGCTTTATGTTTGTTTCACCGTTTGTCATGGAGCTACACAAGCGTCACCTCCGGGACTACATGGCCTGCTCAGGCCATGATCATCACCTCCTCTGTCATTGGTCATCACCTCCTCTGTCATTGACCATCACCTCCTCTCTCATTGATCATCACCTCCTCTCTCATTGATCATCACCTCCTCTGTCATTGGTCATCACCTCCTCCGTCATTGATCATCACCTTTTCTCTCATTGATCATCACCTCCTCTCTCATTGATCATCACTTCCTCTGTCATTGATCATCATCTCGTCTGTCATTGATCATCACCTCCTCTGTCATTGGTCATCACCTCCTCTCTCATTGGTCATCACCTCCTCTGTCATTGATCATCACCTCCTCTCTCATTGATCATCACCTCCTCTGTCATTGGTCATCACCTCCTCTGTCATTGATCATCACCTCCTCTCTCATTGATCATCACCTCCTCTGTCATTGGTCATCACCTCCTCTGTCATTGGTCATCACCTTCTCTGCCATTGGTCATCACCTCCTCTGTCATTGGTCATCACCTCCTCTGTCATTGGTAATCACCTCCTCTCTCATTGATCATCACCTCCTCTGTCATTGATCATCACCTTTTCTCTCATTGATCATCACCTCCTCTCTCATTGATCATCACTTCCTCTGTCATTGATCATCATCTCGTCTGTCATTGATCATCACCTCCTCTCACTGACCATCACCTCCTCTCTCATTGATCATCACCTCTTCTCATTGATCATCACCTCCTCTGTCATTGATCATCACCTCCTCTCTCATTGATCATCACCTCCTCTCTCATTGATCATCACCTCCTCTGTCATTGGTCATCACCTCCTCTGTCATTGATCACCTCCTCTCTCATTGATCACCTCCGCTCTCATTGATCATCATCTCCTCTGTCATTGATCATCATCTCCTCTGTCATTGATCATCACCTCCTCTGTCATTGGTCATCATCTCCTCTGTCATTGATCATCACCTCCTCTCTCATTGATCATCACCTCCTCTGTCATTGGTAATCACCTCCTCTCTCATTGATCATCACCTCCTCTCATTGGTCATCACCTCCTCTCTCATTGAGTATCACCTCCTCTGTCAATGATCTGTCATTGATCATCACCTCTCTCATTGATCTTCACCTCCTCTCATTGATCATCACCTCCTTTGTCATTGGTCATCACCTCCTCTTATTTGTCATCACCTCCTCCTGTCACCCATCATAACCCTAACCCTTTATTTATTTATTTTTTTACAAATGGCGTTTTGGCCGCGGTTATTGTATTACTTGGTTTACGGATCCGCCGCACTTAGATGATTGATTTATACAATATAAATAAAATTAATTATTATACTTTTTTTTTTATAAAGTCCCGCCGACAACGCAAAATAGCATTAAATGAAATATAAAAAAGCGGTATTTAGTCGAAAGATAAGAGCGCATGAAGCGTGATGGAGCAGCTCCGTCCCTGCGCAGTCCCGGCGAGAGAGCGCGCGCGCCCGTTTCCTCCGCCTTTATATCGCAAATACACATTTTAAACCCGTTTACCACATTTTCTCCAGCGCGTTTTGCCGTGACTAAGGCTGTACACCTAGAAGTGTGAGTTCTGAGTGTAAAACACGCTAAATCTACTGTTACACGCTCCTGCGCGGCACGTCTCCCCCCCTCTCCTCCCGTGGTCCGTTTTGGGCAAACCCAGAAGAAAAAATCTTTTGAAATTGAAATAATATTTATATTTATATTTCGCCCGCCTGTTCAATATATTTCATTTAAAAATCCATAAACCAAGTAATAGAATAGCTACGGCCTTATCGTGCAATCAAGAAACACAATATATTTTTTAGATTTTAGTAACTGTATTCAGAATACCACGTGAATGAGTAAGAGTACCAGGCGACACATTTTCCAAATTCGTTTTCTAAATACTTCTTTTCATGGCATCTATTTACTTCCATTGCCAACATTTGTCCATGAAAGAACCATGTCAGTCCAGCTCCAGTTTTGGGCATTTTCACATCAAAACAAAGGGCCTTTGATTGAAGAATGCACAAATAAACTTATCCTTAAACGTATCAAGGTTACAGTGTGAATAGAAGCTAAATATCTAGCAGGCACAAATCTCCAGGTTGACCTTTACAAAATGCATCCTATTATCTCTAATATGTGGAGAGAGAAAGAGAGAGAGAGGGTGAGAGAGAGAGAGAGAGAGAGAGAGTAAGAGAGGGAGAGAGAGAGAGGGAGAGAGAGAGTAAGAGAGGGGGAGAGAGAGAGAGTAAGAGAGGGAGAGAGAGAGAGAGTAAGAGAGGGAGAGAGAGAGTAAGAGAGCGGGAGAGAGAGAGAGAGAGAGTAAGAGGGAGAGAGAGAGAGAGAGAGAGAGAGAGGGAGAGAGAGAGAGAGAGGGAGTAAGAAAGGGGGAGAGAGAGAGAGAGAGAGTAAGAGAGGGGGAGAGAGGGAGAGAGAGAGAGTAAGAGAGGGGGAGAGAGTAAGAGAGGGGGAGAGAGAGAGAGTAAGAGAGGGGGAGAGAGTAAGAGAGAGAGAGAGAGAGAGAGGGAGTAAGAGAAAAAGCCTGAGTGAGGGAAAGTGCAGGAGAGAGAGAAAGAGAGAAAGGATTGGAGTGACATTTCTGCCAAGAGGATTAGGAATCAGATGCTGTAGAGATCCAGATGACCCAGTGGCCATCAGCACCCAGCAGCACGAGCAGCACCCAGCAGCACGAGCAGCACCCAGCAGCACGAGCAGCACCCTTCAGCCCTCACCCTCTGCCTTCTTGCCTCTGTGCTCTCTCACTCATATTTCATAAATGCATGTCAGGGATTTGTTCTATCAACCACAGCATGCTGTACTCTATTAATCCATTTTCGGATTTTGGGAATTCATCTCTTTTCCTGCATGTGGCCTAAATAAGCAGCTGAGATATCCGTATGCGTCAGCTCTTTTCTAAAATATGTTTTTTTTTTTTTAACTGGCACTAATTGTGACTGCAACAAGCTCTTTTCTTCGTGCATTCTGTGTGTCACACACACACACACACACACACACACAGTGGTCATCAGCAGCATGTGTGGAGTTTCCCACATGGGTCAGTGATGTCACTACGACAACAATCAAAACATAGATGTTTTACGTTGTTTCCCACAATGTATTTAATAGGCAGTGAATTGGTCTGAATCATTCATCTCCATCCACTTATCCGGGGGTCACGGGGGCAGCGGGGACTCCCAGACTTCCCTCACCCCAGACACTACCTCCAGCTCCTGGAGGAGCGTTCCCAGGCCAGCCGGGACATAGTTCCCCCGGCGTGTCCAGTGAGGCGTCCAGGAGGCATCCGGAACAGATGCCTGAGCCACCTCTGCTGGCTCCTTTCCACGTGGAGGAGTAGCAGCTCTACTCTGAGCTCCTCCTGTGTGACTGAACTCCTCACCCTATCTCTAAGAGAGCGCCCTGCCACCCGGTGGAGGAAACTCATTTTGACCCCTTGTATCCACGATCTTGTCCTTTCGGTCATTAGCCAAAGCTTATGACCATAGGTGAGGGAAAGAACGTAGATTGGTAAATTGAGAGCTTTACCTTTCGATTCACCCGTGAACAAGCTTCTTAAACTCCTCCTCTTGTGGCAAGGACTCCCCACCCACCTGAAGAGGGCAAGCCACCTTTTTCCGGTCGAGAACCATGGCCTCTGATTTAGAGGTGCTGATTCTCATCCCAGCCGCTTCACACTTGGCTGAAGACCGTCCTAGTGCAGGTCTGGGTTTGATGGAGCCATCAGGACATCAATGTCTGCAAACAGCAGAGATGAGATCCTGTGGTCCCCAAACCAGACACCCTCTGACCGCTGACCTCTGACCCCATGAAATTCTGCTCATAAAAACAACTGGTGACAAAGTGCAGCCCTGGCGAGTCCAACACGCTCTGGGAACAGGTCTGACTTACTGCCGGCGATGTGAACACAGCTCCTGCTCCGGTCATACAGGGACTGGACGGCCCGAGAAAAGGGCCCGGACCCCATACTCCCAGAGCACCCCCCCAAAGGACACCCCAAGGGCTCCAGGCTGGGGCCCCAGTAACACCACTAGCGCTCTCTTTCTCAAATCAGTCTACATATTTTAAAACCTTTTTGTCACTTTTGTTCATTTCAAGGTCACGCAGAGAAGCTCGTATGGATGAAGGTGGAGGCCACAAAACCGGAGGGTCAGTATTTCATTTGACTTTAATTTAATTTGTTCTGATATTTTGCTTTAAGCGTACTACATATGCTTTCAGTCCTATCCACAAACGCAGTCCGGACATGACCAAATCCCCCATGACTAAATCCGAGCAGCTCCTGAGAATAGACGACCACGACTTCACCATGAGACCAGCGTTTGGAGGTAAACCGCACGTGTGAAGTGTGTGTAACGCGCACGATGCTCAGAATATGTGATTATAGGTCATGCAGTCCAGCCAGGGGGATAAGACGTCACTGGCTGCTCCCTAAGACTAAGCTCCCGGTCCTAATGAGATGCCCATGCAGCTGTTCCGGACACACTTGTTATATTCTCTTTCTTTCTGTGTTAATGCATGCCATTTGTCTCCCTGTATATGAAAAGGATTTGATGTCCTTTTTTTTTACTATGGGATTATGTCCAGATGAAGGCAGGCTTACTATTTAGAGAAAAAAATAACAACAAAATGGAACGATACAAAGATATTTTTCATCCATTTTTCCATTTGCTTATAAACCTTATAAACAGCTATAGTCGATATGAGCGTGCTGCTGTTTGCTTTAGCGTGCAAGAGAAACAACACGATTTTTTGTCAGAGTCAGACAGTTTTTTGTGTGTGTGTGTTTTTTAATCACACCACAATCTGTTGTTGGAATGACCCGAGCGACCCCGGGGCTGAATCCATTTTCACAAGGTCTCATTTGGACATTTAGTCTGTGTTTCATCCACAGCGAATCATTACCGCGACCTGATTGCAGAGGTGGAAAGTAACTGCATAAACTCATGTTGCCGTCATTGAGTAGATTTTGTACTTTTTTGAGCAGTTTTTAAAAATCCATTTGTTGAGTATAAACAATAATTCTAGCTGTGTAATTGTAATTTGTAGGATTTTTAGGGGAACAGTTCAAGTCCCAAAAGGCCCAGACCAGGATCTCATGCACAGACGCACATAACGACACCGCATCGCTTGCTCTGATTGGCCGGACCTCAGAGAATACTTTGATTGCGGTTTAAAACAACTTAATTCTGCTTTAAACTGTTTAGTAAATCATGTTTTGTATTTAAAAACAAATCTAATATGCTACTGCCTGTGTTAAAAAGCAACTAGTACTTTAGGGGTGGGTGATTTTTGTTGTTGATATGTGAATCCAACAGAAATGTGTCTTTAAACATATTAGATGAGGTTTAATTCTGAGAAAATTGCGAAATGTGTTAAGAAATATCACAAAAGTTCAGAAATATTGCCATATACCCGTTACTTTTTTCAATTTTAGTTTTTATCAGCTCTTTTCGTAGCATTTTGACTATAAACAATATTCTTCACATACAAATGTTGCATATCTTCAGAACAACATTCACGATATTATCAGAATTTCAATATATTCCCCAGTCTATTTTAGGGTTGTCAAAAGTACTGAAAACAAATTGAACTAAACATTAATTTTAAGTTAAAACAAAACAAAAAACTGGACAAATGTTTAATTTTCCTGAACTTTCTTGTTTTGGATTGATTTTGAGTAAAAACCACAATGTTTAATAATTAAGAAAGTTTTATTATTTTGTGTTGAAAATGTCAGTCTGTTGTTTGAAACCTTGTACTACAAACGAGCCTTTTTAATCGTCATTGTGGCAATGAAATAAGAATCAAGTATCAAAATTGAGCTGAAATGTTTGCATCGTGACAGACAGTTAAACCCTCGTACAGTTAGAATATGCATCCCAAACTGAAAGGCCCCGTACTTGTCTTGTATTATAAGACATTTAATGCCGTACTGTGGAATACTGCAGGCAAATCTGATACTACTCCATACTAAAACTCATATCGTAACTAGATACTCATTTGAGCAAATACCACAAGATTTTGAGCTTTAGCAGATCCAGACTGTGATCAGTTGCTGTGTGTCATTCTCTCTCATCCCCATTTCATGCTAAAATTGTCATGTCTAAATAGAAAATATCAGTCTATTGTTTACACCATGAACCTAATAAGAAGAATATAGTATATCCATCCATCCATCTCCTGCCGCTTTATCCGGGGCCGGGTCGCGGGGGCAGCAGTCTGAGCAGGGACTCCCAGACTTCCTCCTCCCCAGACACTTCCTCTAACTCCTCCGGGGGGATCCCGAGGCGTTCCCAGGCCAGCCGAGAGACATAGTCTCTCCAGCGTGTCCTGGGTCTTCTCCGGGGCCTCTTCCCGGTGGGACATGCCTGAAACACCTCCCGAGGGAGGCGCCCAGGAGGCATCCGGAGCAGATGCCCGAGCCACCTCAGCTGGCTCCTCTCGACGTGGAGGAGCAGCGGCTCTACTCCAAGCTCCCCCCGTGTGGCCGAGCTCCTCACCTTATCTCTAAGGGAGCGCCCAGCCACACGGCGGAGGAAACTCATTTCGACCGCTTGTATCTTGTTCTTTCGGTCACTACCCAAAGCTCATGACCATAGGTGAGGGTAGGAACGTAGACCGACCGGTAAATCGAGAGCTTTGTCTTTCGGCTCAGCTCCCTCTTTTCCACATTCCATGTCCCCAGAGTTAGTCTCTGTGTCTGGAGATCTGGTCGTCGAGGCCCCTGCCGTCGACTGCCGCCCAGATCTCTCTGCACCGGCCCCTTATGGATCCTCCTGCGGGTGGTGGGCCCACGGGAGGGCGGCCCCACATCGCTCTTTCGGGCTGTGCCCGGCCGGGCCCCGTGGGGTAAGATCCGGCCACCAGGCGCTCGCCATGGAGCACACATCCCAGGCCTGGCTCCAGGATGGGGCCCCGGTGACGCCGATCCGGGCGACGTAAACTGCCTTGTTCTTGTAGTCATCATAAGAGGCTTCTGAACCGGGAGCTATGTTGTCGGGGGCTTCATGCCCCTGGTAGGGTCTCCCAAGGCAAACAGGTCCTAGGTGACGGGTCAGACAAAGATCGATTCAGAGTATAGTATATTCACTGCATTATGTAACAGAATAAAGAGAAGCAACTGGGTAAAAAAAAATCATCTTTTTGTGCGACCAAACTCAAGACGGACACACTTTGTTAGTTGCAATAGTCATTTTGTTTAAGTTGTACGTAACATGTAGATTTTTTTAACTACTGATGTGGACTTTTTCAGGTCCTCCTATTCCTGTTGGAGTAGATGTTCAGGTTGAAAGCCTGGACACGATCTCAGAGGTGGATATGGTAAGAATTGTCTCCTCTACTTGCCGTTCTTCTTCATGTAAACCTCTTCTGTAGTGCATTAGATAGAATATATGGCACTTAAGAAGCCTACAATGCTAACAGTTGAAGCTGGATCTCACTCCCTCCAGGACTTCACCATGACCCTGTATCTGCGTCACTACTGGAAGGACGAGCGCTTGTCGTTCCCCAGCACCAACAACCAGAGCATGACGTTCGACTCGCGGCTGGCGAAGAAGATCTGGGTGCCGGACATGTTCTTCGTGCACTCCAAGCGCTCCTTCATCCACGACACCACCACGGACAACGTGATGCTGCGCGTTTACCCCGACGGGAACGTGCTCTACAGCCTCAGGTCTGGCTCTTTGCTCTCTCATCATTCGTCTGTTTGTGCGGTTACATTTCCTGGAGGGAGAGATGGAGTTGTTTGGCAAATTTGATTGGGAATTTGGGAACATTTTGCACAACTTAATCAGATAATTTAATAACTTGTCAACCAGATTGTTTTTTTTTTATAGTCAGGTTTCTAATAAATTATTCTAATGATTATTCTTTTGATTAATCGATTAGTTGTTTGAGAAAGGCCTGTGAATATAAGATTTTTTACTAAAACTTTTACCCAAACTTTTTTCCTTCATTAAAAGCACTTTCCTTTGTCCTTTTGGGTTTAGTTCTTGATTTCATAACCCTCTTTAATCATTTTCTTTAATCAATTATACTAGTAATTAATGTATTGATGTTTGGTTAAAAAAAAGCCCCTGAATATGAGACATTAACAAAACTTAACCCAGAAACTTTAATTCTAGCTTAGTCATAAAGCAGTATGTTTTGGACTCTGTGTATAGTCCACATAACAATTATTTGATTACTAAATAAGTTGACTTCTTAATAACAGATTAGTTGTGATCGATTAACTTGTTTCAGTCCTTGTGAAGTTATAAACGAATAATACTAGGGTTAATTGACAATGATAGATTTCACCACATATTAATTTGATTTAAACTATATTAAAAGCACAGTTAAACAGCAGGTGTAAATGCGGTGTCTGGTTTGTGTCGAGATCGTGGACTGCGGCCGCGACGATCCAGAAAAGGCTTTGAAGAATCAGATAAAGGCGAGCGTTAAACAGGAGCTCTATCTCTCTGAAGCATCAGCTCACTGCAGGGAATGCAAATCATCCCCCAGCCGGTTCCAGCCAGAGTGCCCCACTTACTTTGGGAATTTTGGATTCTGAATCGTTAGTTTGAGACATGCAAATGAGCTTGAAGTTGAAATGATTGCCGTTTCGTATCTTCATGGTGCGTTTCAATTTGCCTGGGTGACATTTGATGCACAGACAATGATACAATTCAAAAGGGTTGAGGTGTTTGGTTTGTTGTTCCGTTTGTTTTGCTCAATCCAATTCCCATTTTTCTTTTCCCGCTTGCAGAGTCACAGTTACAGCAATGTGCAACATGGACCTGAGCCGCTTTCCCCTGGACACACAAACGTGCTCACTGGAGATCGAGAGCTGTGAGTGACATTCTTTTAACACTTCATTCATGGGTTTCAGCTTCCCTTAATACGCAACATTTTGAGCACTTTTTTGCCGTTCCGAAATTATATAATAGTTTGTTTTAAATTGTCAATCGTCCTAGTTTCTCATCATTTGAAACCCATGGATAGACGACCCCAGAGAAACAAAATACAATGACAACAATACGGTGATTGTTGTGTTGGTTTGCAGATGCGTACACAGACGATGACCTTATGCTGTACTGGAAAAAAGGAAACGAGTCTCTGAACACGGATGACAGAATATCTCTGTCCCAGTTCCTCATTCAGAAGTTCCACACCACCACCAAGCTGGCTTTTTACAGCAGCACAGGTATGGAGCTGTAACTCTGAGCAGTCTTTGTTTTTGAATGATGCTTTCTAAGTCACGATAGCATCCACTTCATCCCAAAATGAATTGTGTTGTGCCAAGCGTCTGCAGGCTGCTCACACGCCGCACAGACAGGACGGTCCTGCAGCGTTCTCCTGTCTCTCACAGGCAGGATGTATCAGGAGCTTGAGTGTTTTCAGTGTTTTCAGTGTGTAACAGCGATCTGTGTCTCCAGGCTGGTACAACCGCCTCTACATCCACTTCACGCTGCGCCGGCACATCTTCTTCTTCCTGCTGCAGACCTACTTCCCGGCCACGCTCATGGTCATGCTGTCCTGGGTGTCCTTCTGGATCGACCGGAGGGCTGTGCCTGCCAGGGTTCCTCTTGGTAACACATGGAGTTTTACTATACGCACGTCATTTGGACTGTGCCTGTTTTAACTCTTCACTTTTATACAGTTATGAGGGACTAAATTCATGCTATTACATTTTTAAAAACTAACTATGGCATAGTATAGTATAGTGTTTTATTTGTACAGGGACAGTTCACATAGCACAAATGCTAATTTACTGTAAATCTCTGACATGTTATTGTCATCTCACCGGCCTCCTGCTGGTGCCCAGAGTCACGACTAAACATGAGCCAGCCTCCTGCTGGTGCCCAGAGTCAGGACTAAACATGGACCGGCCTCCTGCTGGTGCCAGAGTCAGGACTAAACATGGACCGGCCTCCTGCTGGTGCCAGAGTCAGGACTAAACATGGACCGGCCTCCTGCTGGTGCCCAGAGTCAGGACTAAACATGGACCGGCCTCCTGCTGGTGCCAGAGTCAGGACTAAACATGGACCGGCCTCCTGCTGGTGCCAGAGTCAGGACTAAACATGGACCGGCCTCCTGCTGGTGCCAGAGTCAGGACTAAACATGGACCGGCCTCCTGCTGGTGCCAGAGTCAGGACTAAACATGGACCGGCCTCCTGCTGGTGCCCAGAGTTAGGACTAAACATGGACCGGCCTCCTGCTGGTGCCAGAGTCAGGACTAAACATGGACCGGCCTCCTGCTGGTGCCAGAGTCAGGACTAAACATGGACCGGCCTCCTGCTGGTGCCAGAGTCAGGACTAAACATGGACCGGCCTCCTGCTGATGCCAGAGTCAGGACTAAACATGGACCGGCCTCCTGCTGGTGACAATGTTCAAATCAAGGCTCAAAACAGTTCAGTTTAGCTGTGTATATGATTGAAAGTATTTCATTTTCAATTTTCTCTTTTAATGTACATTTTATAATCATTATCTGTTTGTATTTAAAAAAAAAAATCCTGTAATGTAAAACACTTTGAATTACTATAAAAATTGTACTCTACAAAGAAACTTGCCTTGCCCGATATTATACAATATTAAACAGAACAACAGCTTTGTATAACGCATCAACATCAACAGTCCAACATCGGATTGTTCCCTGCTTCTATTTATACAGACAAAAGGACTATTTTCAACAACATTTTAATGTTTTTATGGCTCCTGACGTCAACGCTTTCAGACACAACAAAGATAAAATAAAAAAAGAGATAAACAAATAGGCATGCCAAGTTTATTTATGCAGAGATAACGCACAAAGTAATTCAAAATGTGGACTAATGACGCTTTAGATGACTTACAGTTGTATTTACACCATGATCCGTTGCTCAGACCACACTGTATATGGTCATCCCACCAGGCATAACCACAGTGCTGACCATGTCCACCATCATCACCGGTGTGAACGCCTCCATGCCGCGCGTGTCCTACATCAAAGCCGTGGACATCTACCTGTGGGTCAGCTTCGTCTTCGTGTTTCTGTCGGTCATAGAGTATGCGGCGGTCAACTACCTCTCCACTGTGCAGGAGAGGAAAGAGAGGAAGCTGCGCGAGAGGGTGAGACCACTTCAAAATGTGTGTTAGCTGCTCCTATTACGTACCAGACATGTTCTAGTTAAAGCTTTGTCGATTTTGAAGGAGAAAATAAATGGAAATTGGTTACCGTTTATTCTCAAAAGACACACATTTCAAAAACATGTTCTGTAAGAAGTTCTCGGGGAATCATTTTGAGACTGCAGCTTGTCTTCCTGTGCCAAATGCTGTGGCAATGGAGCCAAATTTCACTTGAAGCCTCAGGGAGATGTCAGAATAAAACCAGCTTTAAATGTTTCCTCTCTGATGATAAGAAATGTTATGTGAATGTGATGCATCTGGGTTTAGCTCAACAAGATAAAGGTTTAGGGTTTGGTCTTCCTCTTGAAAGCAAATGTGTGCCATACATCCAAATAACGTAACATAAGATATTTTGTACTTTTTATTTCTTCATATAGAGTCAATTTAATTCATACTTTTTTCCTTGTTAAGAATTGGTTCTTGTTTAGAACTAGTATTGCAGTTGTGTAGTTCTGTTTAGCCTTAGTTCAGACCTGACAGCGAGACACGGCAGGTGAATTGGAAAGAATCTTTGTAATGTTTTCATATAAATTTTAGGCATTTTCTGTGTAAAAATAGCCAAAAAAATGCACATATTTAGGACACATGAAAGAGAAAATTTGATAGAGCCAGGTTTTAATGTATTGCTTCATTTTGTTTATAGTATTTGGTATCTTAGTTAGTATTTGAGTAAACTTGATTTGACTGAAATTGGTGTAAAAAATAAATTTGCTTCTCATTTTTTGCTGTTAAAACTTTATTAAATCCTTCTTGGAATTAGATACCAACAAATCCTTTGGTTCGATATGTCAGAATTTAGTGGTACAAGATTGTAATTATGGATTATATCAAATGAGTTTAAAAAAGTCTGGCGCACCCGCTTTTATGTTTTTGTACATTTTGTCTATTCCACAAAAGACTATGTTGTAAAAGCAGCACTTTGATCAAATTGAGTCCGCTGCATGCTGTCTGCATCTATTAATACTGTTTTTTATGTCTCGCCAAGCAGGAAGTAGAGCTTTGATTGGCTGTGTTCGGGTTTCACTAAAGGGGTTGTGAGAGCTCGGGGCGAGTTATACACATTTAAAAACCTTCTACTGGTTTGATGGTGTGAAAACTGCCTCAGCTTAAAGTGCTGCTTTAGTTTGAGGCTTATACGTTTACATACTGACATGGTGCTGACCCTGACTCTGCCCTCCTTGCAGTTGCCATGCACATGCGGTATCGGCAACCCGGACGAGATCATGATCGACCCCCGGATCACGGGCTACGGCTCCATGGACCCTAAAACCACCGGGCATTATGGGATGCCTGAAAACGGCGGGCGGCAGGAGCGCATGTTGGCCCAGGTGGCTCTGAGCGACCCGCAGCTCACCGGCCAGGTCAAAGCCAGGAGCTACGTGAACATTTGGATCGACACGCACGCCATAGACAAGTACTCCAGAGTGCTGTTCCCCGGAGCGTACATTCTCTTTAACATCATCTACTGGTCCATCTACTCCTAACCACCAGTGGGCTTGTACTGCGCGCTGACCATGGGGCTGTCGTTGCACAATTTGCTGACAGATGGGATCTTTGCCTTCATGACCCAGCCTCTTAAAACTGACGGACTCCTCTGAGCTGTTGAGAAGCATTTTTAATTGCTGATGGATTATTCCTCACTGTGCTGAATGGAGCTCGGTGGAATCTGGATCATAACTCAAAGACTGAGCATCGTGCATGTGTGATTACTGTGATATTATTACTCTAATATTTTGGCAGATTATATTATTATTATTTATAACAAAAGCTTTTCTACTTTGTGTAGTCAAAATGAACAATATGGTTGCTAGTCTTGTCTTTTTCTGCTTACAGACTGCTTTATACAATTTTGGGCCCAAAAAAAAAGATTTTCTTTTCATAGACATTTTATTGACAATATGCATTTGTTGAAAGTGTGCTGTATGATAAAAGTATACATGTTTTGTATATGGATTCACACACTGTCCTTTTTAGAAATACATTGTCATATGGGTACATAGTGTGACAAGTCATTTTTACACAAACTATAGGTATCTAAAGGTGTAAAATAATACAAATACTGTTCTTGTCACATAGGCCTGTCACAATAATAACAACATTGACTTATTTTTCAATTAATAATGGCTGGAACAATATTTTTTGGGGCTCAATATTTATCAAGAGTTAAAACAAAAACCGCACTACAATTTATATTCACAAACTAATGATTAAAGCTTTTTATTCTGCTTTGTTTTTGTTGAAGCTCACGTTTTTCGAAGATATTGTACTGGGATTGTCCTGCGTTAAATGTTTCAGTGGAATAAATTTGTTTCAATATTATTGTTCATCTTGAAATAGCAATGCAAAAAATGTGTTATTGTGACAGATCTATTTTTTTTTTACATTCTTCACAGTATGTTAACCAAAGTAAAGATGAGTTCATTTGAAAATAGGTTTCTACAACTTTAAACCTCCATCTGGATATGTCTGTTTTGTCCCATCTGGGCTGTGGTTGTCCTCAAGGCAAACAACTGCTTTCCCCGCTCCTGGCACAGAAAACGGCACAGAAGATGCACCAAATCAACATAAATAAAAATGCATTCTGACATGAGCTGGAATGAGAACGTGGCCTCCATAGGTTTACTTAATTGTGTATAATCCCCTGAACAACACATGGACTCCAGCCAAATGATAGCACCAGCCAAGTTGCCATAACACACAACGAAACGTGTCTGAGGCTTTGAAGAGTGCAACATCAAAGCAGATCAACGTGTCAGGTTTATTTGTGGAGCACATTTCATACTCAAGGCAATTCAAAGTGCTTCACACAACAGGAACAAAATGCATTAAAGTCATAAAGAAATGACAGAAATCACAAAATGGTTTAAGAAATAAAAGAAGAGTGCAAAGAAAATCCTTTCAGTCGTATGCACAGCTAAACAAAACTGTTTTAGTTTATATTTGAACATTGTCAGAGTAGAAGCCTGTCTCACATCTTCAGGAAGACTTTAGCTGCATAAAACTGAAACGCAGATTCTACATGTTTAGTCCTGACTCTGGCACCAGCAGGAGGCCGGTCCATGTTTAGTCCTGACTCTGGCACCAGCAGGAGGCCGGTCCATGTTTAGTCCTGACTCTGGCACCAGCAGGAGGCCGGTCCATGTTTAGTCCTGACTCTGGCACCAGCAGGAGGCCGGTCCATGTTTAGTCCTCACTCTGGGCACCAGCAGGAGGCTGGTCCATGTTTAGTCCTGAATCTGGCACCAGCAGGAGGCCGGTCCATGTGTAGTCCTGACTCTAGCACCAGCAGGAGGCCGGTCCATGTTTAGTCCTGACTCTGGCACCAGCAGGAGGCCGGTCCCTGAGGTCCTCAGAGTCCAAGATGGTTCATATGGCACTAACATATCCGACGTGTACTTTGGTGCTAGGCCATGGAGAGACTTGTACACGAGTAGAGCTGGTTCTGGTCAGGACCCGAGCAGCAGCGTTCTGGATGTACTGCATACACGTTTTTTTTAATTAGCAATGTTTACACTCTTTTCACAATCATGTAAATATACATTCTTGTGACTTTCTAAAGGTGCTTCTAACTCTTTGCTTGTATCAGGAAATGATGTGACCAATGAACAAACTGAGGATGTTCAGTGGCGTTAAACCAGCTTAAGCAAGTGAAAACCTTAGAGAAAACCTGCCCCAAGATACACTCAATTATATAAGCGAGCCAGCAGCCTGTGCGTAATTGCAGGAACGTGCTAAAAAGCAGAGCTTACATAACAAGTAACACACAAGTTGACCTAATGTCTGCACGAGGCGACATACTTTAAAGATATATTGCTTACTTGTGGAAGGGCACTTGACATGTCACAGCAGCAGCAGGAGGAGGAGGAGTCTAGGAGCAGCTCATCTTTGGTCAGGTCTATAAGGCCTGTCCAGATGACACTGTAGCTGTAGGAGGGGATTAGGCCAAAGCTCCACTTCCATGTGGGATGATGCCTACGGAGAAAGTGCAGCGAGTCTAAGGGAGAAAGAGAGGAAAGCATTAAAGAAGAGCATGATGGCATTTGAAATAAGCAATGCATATTTCAAATGGCCACGACCATCAAATTTATAAGGGGAACACACGAAGAAGGGGCTGGAGGACACTGACCGCACAATAAAACAAATACCAGATATGTTGAATATAAAAGAAAAATAATAATAGATAATAGATACATATCCTCAACACCTGACAAAGTCTTGGATGCTCCTGAGATCCCTAATGATTTTTGTAAGTAAAGTCTCAAACTTTATTTAATTTGTTGATACACTTTATCAACTTGTTATTATCTACATTCCAGATCTAAATCTTATTGACTGGAGCAGTCGAAACATGCTTGCAGTGGGACTACCTGTGGGATGCAAATAACGGAGATGTAATTCTCCTAATGAAGCTTGAGAACGAGGAGGATTATATCTGTTCTCTGTCCTGGACCAAGGAGGGAAACTATCTTGCTATTGGTACAAGTGATTGCAAAGTTCAGGTACATGCAATTATACTCTTAAACACAATAAATGTTGTTCAGGAATTAATTACCTTTTTGTGCTGTAGTTGTGGGATGTTGAGAACCAGCAAAGACTTCGCAGCATGGCAGGCCATACAGCCAGAGTCACTAGCCTATGTTGGAATGACCATATTCTTTCAAGGTATTACCTTGGTAAATGTACTACCCTTCTTCCCCGTTTAACATCTGAACCTAAACTATGCACTTTTTATTATCACTTTTGTTATAGTGGCTCTAGATCAGGACACATCCACCATCATGACGTGTGAATGGCACAACACCACAGGTTCACTCTGTCCACTCCATATGAGCGATCATAGCTGTGTTTTATTTGAATTGAACTTTTCTCCTGAGCCTGTGCCCTCAAACACAAGGTCTCAGAGGCGCATTATCACTGCAAATACAGCCATCCAATTTTCTGCAATGTTTGATCTTCATTTGTTTATGAATTGTCTTGATGTGGACAGTTTAATTCATTCCTTTAACAGCCACTGTGTATCCATTTTAGATCAGGTGGCACCTGTCAAATCCACCCTGTCATCACAGAAAAAAGCTTGTCCTTGGATAAATGAAGATATCCTAAACCTAAAGAGACTATGTCGGAAAACTGAGCGTCTGTGGAAAACCTCCAGTCTTGAGGTCCATAGGTTACACCTCAGAGATCTTGTGTCATCTTACAATGAAATGATGGAAAGTTCCAGATCTGATTACTTCCGTCAGCTAATAACATCCAACAAGAAAAACCCCAAAGTGTTCTTTGACACTATAAATTCTATTGTTTGTCCTTCAGCTGCAGTGACTCCTGTTTCCTGCAAAGCTGACAGCAATGAACTCCTCAGGTTCTTTATCGATAAGATCAAGATGATCAAAGACCAAATCCCACTCCCATTGTCTGATAAACCTGTTTCTGTGGAGCCTGTTTCCCAAAACTGGTCTTCTTTTAAGCCTGTCACTCTAGAAGACATCTCAGCTCTGGTGACCAAGATGAAACCCTCCTCTTGTACATCAGATGCCCTTCCCTGCAGGCTCTTCCTCAAAGTGTTTGATGTTATTGGCCCCTGGGTTACCAAAATGGTAAATCTCTCTCTTTCTACTGGTGTGTTTCCTGGTCCATTTAAACATGCCATAGTTGAGCCTTTACTGAAAAAAACAAACTTGGACCCGACAGACCCCAAAAGTTTCAGACCCATATCAAAGCTCCCGTTCATGTCCAAGATCCTAGAGAAGGTGGTCTCTGAACAATTGTCAGATTTCCTTGATCAGTCAAACATTCACGACTCTTTTCAATCTGGTTTCCGCAAACATCATTCTACGGAAACCACATTGTTGAAAGTGTCCATTATGATGTCTGCTGATTCTGGGAAATGCACGGTTTTAGTTCTGTTGGATCTGTCTGCAGCCTTTGACACTGTCGACCATCATATCCTGTTGAATAGACTGAGGGACCTGATTGGACTATCGGGGTCAGTTCTTCATTGGTTTTCCTCATATTTATCCGGTCGGAGCTTTAGTGTTGCTGCAAACCAAATAATGTCTGATTCAGCTGATCTGTTGTGTGGAGTTCCTCAGGGCTCCGTTTTGGGTCCCGTCCTATTTCTGCTTTATATAATTCCCCTGGGAATGATCATTAAAGAGTTTAGTGATGTGTCCTATCACCTGTTCGCTGACGATATTCAGCTCTATTGCTCTTTTAAACCTTCTGAGATCCAGAAGCTGAACTCCTTGGTCAGTTGTTTAGTGCAAATTAAACAATGGCTGAGTCAAAACTCCTTGCAGCTAAATGCTGACAAAACAGAAACTCTGATTATTGCCCCTGATGATGTCATTCCAGGGATAAACCAGTACTTGGGTGTTTTAGGTCAGACTGCAAAACCTAATCTTAGAAACTTGGGTGTTGTCTTTGACAAAGACATGTCTTTAAGATAAGATAAGATAAGATAAGATAAGATATTCCTTTATTGTCCCACATGGGGAAATTTCATTGGTGCAACGCAGGTAGATACAGAGGTAGATACAGAAGAACAGATCACTTATAGGAAGTCTGAAAAACACTTTCAGTAGAAGATCTCCTATAAATAAACAAAAACTCCCATAGACAAATAAATAAATAAATACCATTGCATGTGATCCCGACAGTAATTGCACATGAATATGTGTCACGACAGCACATAGATTGCACATGGATTTCACAGTAATTGCACATGAATTCCAACAGCAATTGCACATATGACAGAATTGCACATCAGTATTAGGTTAGGTCAGTATTGCGACGGGATAACGTGACAATCTCCGGGTAAGACGACTGTTCTCCGTCTTTAGAGCACCACTCCAAGCTGTTGACGAGGAACTGTTTCTTTCAGTTGAGGAAAATCTCTAAGCTCAGGAAAATGGTGTCTCAAAATGACCTGGAAGTTATAATTCATGCCTTTGTGTCTTCACGTTTAGACTATTGTAACAGTTTGTTTTCCTGTCTTAACAAGAAGGAACTCTCTCGTCTGCAGCTGGTCCAGAACTCTGCAGCGAGGATCTTAACCCGCACAAATAGAAGGGCCCACATTTCACCCATTCTTAAAGCCCTTCACTGGCTGCCGGTCTCCTACCGGATACAGTTTAAAATTCTTGTTTTAACTTTTAGAGCTTTAAATGGTCAGGTCCTATTGTACATTATCGATCTGATAAAACTGTACGCTCCCTCTCGCTCATTAAGGTCCTTGGATCAGAAACTGTTGCTGGTTCCTTGCACCCGTTTTCGGACCAGAGGAGACCGATCCTTCCAGGCTGTTGCCCCCAAACTCTGGAACGATCTTCCGCTCTCCCTACGGTCACTGGACTCAGTTACTGCTTTTAAGGATCAGCTTAAAACCTTTTTATTTAGTCAAGCCTTTTAAATGCACTTGTTTTACGGACTGATTTTATTGTATAGTGTTGTATATGTATTGTTCACTGTAAGTAAAACTGTGTTTTGTGAAGCACTTTGTGACTCTGTCTGTGAAAGGTGCTATATAAATAAATTTACTTACTCATTCACAAGAAGTATGTGGGCTTAAGTGGTCACCTGATGGCAGATACCTGGCCAGCGGCGGCAATGACAATTTAGTGTGTGTGTGGCCCTGCGTCTCAGACGGTGGTCTCGGCAATGAGAACCAGCCTGTTCGCTGTTGGAGTGAACACCAAGGAGCAGTGAAGGTCTGCTACTTTTTCTTTCTTTTTTAGTCTTTGTTAAAACTATTATATCAAATCTGTCATTTATTTTTGTAGGCCTTAGCTTGGTGTCCATGGCAATCAAATATCCTTGCATCTGGAGGTGGCACAAGTGACAGACACATACGCATCTGGAGCGTTAACAGTGGCTCTTGCATTAGTTCTATAGACTCTCAGTCACAAGTAAGGCTTATGCTGGCAGTAAATCTAACGTACAAATGTTGCGAGAAAAAGTGCTCAAATTCAATGTTTTTCTTTTCAGGTTTCTTCGCTTGTATTTGCACCAAACTATAAAGAATTGGTTTCTGCTCATGGATATGCCCACAACAATGTCGTTATCTGGAAGTACCCTTCATTTACGAAGGTGGCAGAGCTCAATGGTGAGTCATTTTTAAGAAAGTAACTTATTGTCTTAAAAATTTACTTTTTTTTTTCATTTTTAGGACATGGGGACAGAATTCTAAGTGTCCACTGACGGTGTGTGAGGTCAGAGGCCGACTGACGTCACCAGACAGCAATTTATGGACCTACGCTTGATCGCTTCACCTATCAGGGGCGTTTAAGCAGTGGCAGGGGCCCGCCTGCAGGCTATCCTGCCACAAAATTAAATAAAAAATACAAAATTATTGGTAAATGAGTATGGGAACAAAACACTACAGTTTGTCTAAAATAAATACTTGTTTGCAGTTCTAGATGGATTTCAACAGGCCCAGAAGTGGATAGGGTTGAGTACCTTAAAAATTTAAATACCAGAGCTTTTTCTTATAGGTTGAGTAATATTCATTTGAAGTAACGGCCTTCTTACTACTATACACATCTCTGCATATTGGCAAGGGTAACAAAATGGTACAGTTGTTACCTGTAACCACCTGTAATTCATCATATTGAGTTAAAAGGGTTATAAAATGCAACATTACAGTTCTTGTACATCCCTAGATGCGTTTAGAAGCAAAGTCCTCTCTCAGATGATTTATGGGTAATAAATAAGACACTGCAGCTTGAGTTTATCCAGCAGGGGGCGCCGTGACCTCCCCCTCTGGAGCGTGAACATACGTCACCACGTCACGCGCACGCGGACTGTCATGTGATCTGTGCTGTCTTCACTGGTAAGTGGGCACTGCTGTTGTCAAAAGTGTGTGTTTAAAGTGTAAATACTCATCTAATGCAACATGTATTCACTTCAAATAATCTCTGGAATACTATTTTTGTTTAAAACTGACCACTACTGCTAAATGTAGTTAATTTATTAATAAAGGGATCGTGCTGTGACTAGAAGTGCTAACATTGCTTCATTGCTAATGCTAATGTTTTTCTGGTTCTCTGTGGCCCAGATCGTTCCCACTCTGCTGCCATGGCCGATGTGAGTATGCCCCGCTGCACTGTCCCATCACAGGAGCTGTCATTGTCCCATCACAGGAGCTGCCATTGTCCGTGAGGATGTAAAAGAGAGATAGCTTTGGAGATCAGAGAAACAAGTTCACATTCACACTTTCTTTTCTATGACAAATTAAAAGATCGACGTACACTTGGAATACATTTACTACTGTTAATGGTGTGGCCTTCAGTTTTGTTTTGTTTTCCATTTAATTTGGCCCACATTATCCTTCTGAAGTACTTCCACCATTATAACCCTTGTTAAGTATGTTCAAACTTACATATTTTTTAACCCATTTTTATTCCTGCACTTATGTTACTAATAAAAAAAAAGTAAATTGACAAAGAAAAATTAGAGCTTTGAATTGCAAACACAATCTGGCCCAGAATGTCACATAAATCTCCACCTTTTATATTTAGAGCTTTGAAAAATATGTATAATCTCCACAAAGACAGGACAGGTCACTTATACATTTTTGTCTCATTTTAGGATTTTAAAAGATTCCTGTACAAACAGCTGCTGAGGTAAATATGTCTTTCACATATCTTTCCCATATCTAAATACTTCACATTGCGATCTCAGAAGTAGTTTGACTGATAAGTTGAGTAATTTGACTGTGTTTTGTTGACAGTGTTGATGGTCTTCATGCCATTGTGGTGACAGACAGAGATGGTGTCCCTGTTATCAAAGGTAACCAGCACCAGGAAAGCCACGTAGTAAATGCAGTTGTTCTTGCAGTTTATTTTGGTGCTATACACATTCACACAACTTCCTGAGTTTGCTCATTTGTTCTCAACCATGAGTAGTTGAACATGGATTTGTTGTTTGGTTTGTGCAGTTGCGAATGACAATGCCCCCGTCCATGCCCTGAGACCGGGTTTCCTGTCCACCTTCGCTCTGGCCACAGACCAAGGCAGCAAGCTGGGCCTGTCCAAGAACAAGAGCATCATCTGCTACTACAACACTTACCAGGTACACACCATACTTTTAATCACTTTAGCTCAACAATCCTGCAATTTGTTTAAATTATACACTGGACGCCACATGAGATTCGATTTATTTGGTGCGCAACACTGGTATTGAACCAACAGAGTGCCATATTGTGCATAACACTTGTACAGCACTTTTCATGATACTGAGACTAAAAGGAATATGTGGATATTTGTTGTGAGTATACCGATAACCATAGTCAGACAAGTGTGAAATGTCTGAAAAATGAATCACAAAAGTGCAAAAATATCACTTTATACCCTCATTCGTCCAGGAGTGTTCCATTGATTTCCCCCCTACACTTTATACCCTTTTTAGAAAGTTTACAACATTTTTATTTTTTAACATTCAATCTAAATTTCAATGTCTTGTTCACCTCTAACGCAAAGACACTTAATTTAATTGGATGTATGTTTTGTTATATTATCTTAAAATTATTGGTTTTCATTCATTTTCAAAAATAAATCTCTTGATAATATATATTCATTGAACACATTATTTTTATTTGCAGTGTTTTTTACAATTCCTTTAACTCAAAACTATTACCAAACCTCCTTTACAAAACGACAAGTTAAAGTGTCAAATGCATTTCCCTTTTAACGGTGTAGCTTCTGTAATTGGTTTTCACACACGCCCTGCCAATTGTTGCACTCGACTGTGAAGTGAACAAACCAGCTCAAACTGGAAGTAATTCATTCATGAAGTCATTGGTTTGTACATACGGTTCTTGTTGTTCTGTTACGCACTAATCTAGTTCTGATAATGTTTAATTGACCCATTGTGTGTTTTTCCGCCTCCACAGATCGTACAGTTCAACCGTTTGCCGCTGGTCATCAGTTTCATCGCGAGCAGTAACGCCAACACAGGTGAGAGTCGTTAGCAGAGTCGTTAGCAGAGTCGTTAGCAGAGTCGTTAGCAGAGTCGTTAGCAGAGTCGTTAGCAGAGTCGTTAGCAGAGCCGTTAGCAGAGAAGCTTCATTCACATTCTCACTTGGGTTAGCAGAGCCGTTAGCAGAGCCGTTAGCAGAGAAGCTTCATTCACATTCTCACTTGGGTTAGCAGAGCCGTTAGCAGAGTCGTTAGCAGAGAAGCTTCATTCACATTCTCACTTGGGTTAGCAGAGCCGTTAGCAGAGCCGTTAGCAGAGCCGTTAGCAGAGCCGTTAGCAGAGAAGCTTCATTCACATTCTCACTTGGGTTAGCAGAGCCGTTAGCAGAGCCGTTAGCAGAGAAGCTTCATTCACATTCTCACTTGGGTTAGCAGAGCCGTTAGCAGAGCCGTTAGCAGAGAAGCTTCATTCACATTTTCACTTGGGTTAGCAGAGCCGTTAGCAGAGAAGCTTCATTCACATTCTCACTTGGGTTAGCAGAGCCGTTAGCAGAGAAGCTTCATTCACATTCTCACTTGGGTTAGCAGAGCCGTTAGCAGAGCCGTTAGCAGAGAAGCTTCATTCACATTCTCACTTGGGTTAGCAGAGCCGTTAGCAGAGAAGCTTCATTCACATTTTCACTTGGGTTAGCAGAGCCGTTAGCAGAGAAGCTTCATTCACATTCTCACTTGGAGATCAAATTTGAAAATGATTAAAACACTTTTTTCTTTTGCTCGTAGGTCTGATCATGAGTCTGGAGAAGGAACTTGCCCCACTAATAGATGATCTGAGGCAGGTGGTGGAGGTCACATGATCCCCAAACGCTCTCTCATTGGTTGATTTTAAATGCTTCAAGTAACTGGTGGTAGTGTACCGTCTACTATTGTACTCTTCTTCATACGGTCTATAAACCGGATTAGGGACTTCCAAGACAAATAAAATGTTTTCTATGCTTTGTGTAAATATAATAAAGGTGAAAAATTGCACATAAACCGGATCTTATGTTTCGTAAACATTCATCATTGTTAAGAATTGGCCAGCATGACAAGGGGAAGTCAGAAACACACTTTTTAGTTAAAAACACATTTTACAACAGATCTAATCACATCTTTCATACTTCAAATACAAGAGTTAATGCTTCATGTCAGCAGCAGAGCGCGTCTTCAAACAGGTACACACAAATTCCCCTGTGTATAGTTTAATAAATAATGTTATGCAGTAGGTAAAAATAAACATTTATATTAAACCATATAATGCTTTTACCTCAACATTATTTTTATTGATTGAAGCATGTTTGAGTAGTTCCGTTTCACTCATCCCCTAGCTCCACCCACTGCTCTGTATTTACTTGCCATTATTTAAAATAAATCCGACTCCAGGACATACATGTACATGCAGTTTTGAACAGGAAGTCAATGATGCTTCTACACTGATTGTCCAAAAAAGGGTCACACGTTCTAATATCTAACAACATGTCAAATAATGCTCTCCTTTGGATATAGATTAACAATTTATACAATTAATACCTGAAGCATAACATGTCTTCTCTTAAGTTCTGAAAATGAAAGTAAACGGATGTGGAGGTTTCCGTGGTTTCTTCCGTGGGCGTGGGTCATCTGCCTTTTCTTATCTGTGACTGAAAAACAGAATATTTACAAAATGTAGCTCGTTCAAACAAATCAAAAGCTTTTTGAAATGCTCTCTTCAGTGGTTGTCCCCTGTACACTCTCCCCCTGTACACTCGCCCCTGTACACTCGCCCCCTGTACACTCTCCCCCTGTACACTCGCCCCCTGTGCACTCGCCCCCTGTGCACTCGCCCCTGTACACTCGCCCCTGTACACTCGCCCCCTGTACACTCGCCCCCTGTGCACTCGCCCCCTGTGCACTCTCCCCCTGTGCACTCTCCCCCTGTGCACTCTCCCCCTGTGCACTCTCCCCCTGCGCACTCGCCCCCTGCGCACTCGCCCCCTGCACACTCGCCCCCTGCACACTCGCCCCCTGCACACTCGCCCCCTGTACACTCTCCCCCTGTACACTCGCCCCCTGTACACTCGCCCCCTGTACACTCTCCCCCTGTACACTCGCCCCCTGTACACTCGCCCCCTGTACACTCGCCCCCTGCACACTCGCCCCCTGCACACTCGCCCCCTGCACACTCGCCCCCTGCACACTCGCCCCCTGTACATTCGCCCCTGTACACTCGCCCCCTGTACACTCGCCCCCTGTACACTCGCCCCCTGTACACTCTCCCCCTGTACACTCTCCCCCTGTACACTCGCCCCCTGTACACTCGCCCCCTGTACACTCGCCCCCTGTACACTCGCGCCCTGTACACTCGCGCCCTGTACACTCGCCCCTGTACACTCGCCCCCTGTACACTCGCGCCCTGTACACTCGCCCCCTGTACACTCGCCCCTGTACACTCGCCCCCTGTACACTCGCCCCTGTACACTCGCCCCCTGTACACTCGCCCCTGTACACTCGCCCCCTGTACACTCGCCCCCTGTACACTCGCCCCTGTACACTCGCCCCCTGTACACTCGCCCCTGTACACTCGCCCCCTGTACACTCGCCCCTGTACACTCGCCCCCTGTACACTCGCCCCCTGTACACTCGCCCCTGTACACTCGCCCCCTGTACACTCGCCCCTGTACACTCGCCCCCTGTACACTCGCCCCTGTACACTCGCCCCCTGTACACTCGCCCCTGTACACTCGCCCCCTGTACACTCGCCCCCTGTACACTCGCCCCTGTACACTCGCCCCCTGTACACTCGCCCCCTGTACACTTGCCCCTGTACACTCGCCCCCTGTACACTCGCCCCTGTACACTCGCCCCCTGTACACTCGCCCCCTGTACACTCGCCCCTGTACACTCGCCCCCTGTACACTCGCCCCCTGTACACTCGCCCCCTGTACACTCGCCCCTGTACACTCGCCCCCTGTACACTCGCCCCCTGTACACTTGCCCTGTACACTCGCCCCCTGTACACTCGCCCCTGTACACTCGCCCCTGTACACTCGCCCCCTGTACACTTGCCCCTGTACACTCGCCCCCTGTACACTCGCCCCCTGTACACTTGCCCCCTGTACACTCGCCCCTGTACACTCGCCCCCTGTACACTTGCCCCTGTACACTCGCCCCCTGTACAACTCTTTTCATATGAACAGTTTGTTTCACTCACCAGTTTCCACTTGAGTATTTTGAGCCACTCGTCAGCTTCTACACCGGTCTTTGCACATAAATAAAACGTCCTCTCAGGAAACACCAAGCTGGAACATACAGATGGATTTCATTTAGATATTAAATAATATGTTTATTAGGCCCCAGCAAGAAATTTGAAACACCATGTACATTGTATTCATAAATACCAGATATGGCAGACACACTCTAAACATTAAAGCCAACAAAAAATATTTGCGCCGTGTCATATTTTGTCTCATGTGGGCGTGGCCAATCCATCGCCAATGACAAATAATTATTTGTGAATGACGCGAGATAGGACCTGTCTAACAACAGGACAGATCTGTGACATTGTGACCCAAACACAAGTGTTACTATGGGGAGAATAATTATACTAAAAATGCAATATGTGATTGAAAAAGTCAATCAGACTTATGCCCTATTTTGTACAGTTTTCCCCATAAGATCGTAAACATCCCTGTGGCAGTCGCATATATCATCACGATGGGTAGAAAAAGAATGACCTTTACACAGGTTACTCAAGGTTACTCCTTTGTTGTTTTGCCCCCTTCTGCCCAAAGGATCACAAACATCTCCCATTATAATCCTATTGGAGCAAAGCATGTTTTACCGACCTAATATTTTAACAAACTCTTAAATCAAATCAAATTTATTTATAAAGCGCAATTCATACAAACTGCAATTCAAAGTGCAATTACTGTCGTACTCACATGCAATAGTGTCACATTCATGTGCATATAACTGATGAAAATGGAGTGTTTATTTTACCATTATTATTAGTATTATTAGTATTATAATGTCTTACGCTAGCTATTTTTATTTTATATTTGTATTTTTATCTTTATCTTTATTTATTTTTCCCTTCCATTCCTTATTAGGAAATGAGAGGTTTTTGTCTATTGGAGTTTTTTGTTTATAAGAGTTTTGTTTATAAGAGATCTTCTATTAAGAGGATTCCTAATTGAAACTATTAAACTCTATTAAACTTCCTAATAAGTTATCTGTCCTTTTCCTCTGTATCTACTGCGTTGCAACAATGAAATTTCCCCATGTGTGGACTATAAAGGATTATCTTATCTTATCTTTACAGTGTTTAAAACACAATTAATAAATAAATAAATAAAAACACAATGCAATTTATAAAAATGTAAAACAATGTACGTCAGAGTAAAATAAGGAAGAAAAATAATGTAGTATTTTAAAATATTAAAAACCAGGTCAAATGATGTCAGTAAATCCCAGAGTTTTACCAAATTAAGCTCAGTCCACACCATTTTAAGAGATGGAACATTGTATATCATTGCAGGTTTTTAAACAATCTTTACATTTTTTTACATAGAGTTCTGGGTTTTTCTTTCTTGGAAAACACCTCAGATGCACACAAACGCCCCAATCTCTCTAAAAATGTCATTTTTATTTCTCTTTCTGACATTTTCTATCCAATTCTGAAGCAGTCAGTTTTTGGATACAGTTTGCAGCTTTAATTATATTTAGTCTTACATTTGAAAAGAGAACCCATATCTAGTGATGTAACCAAAATGTGGTCATTGTGGGAGGAATGTTACAAAATATGTGTCTCTGTGTTACAAAATCTGCATTTCACATCCACAGTTAGTTTAATTAATAATAACCTAATGATTGAAGTTCAGCCAAGTCAATAAATCTGGTTCAGCTACATTTGTAAAAGTGGAAGATTTTCTTTTTTGGCAGGCATATGTGCTATCCACCCCACCACGAGCGGTTATGGGTCATTTCATTATGAGGAAAATATGTTTAAACACAGCTGTCACAAACAACTCGTCCCTCCCCCATTTCCTTCTCTCTTAAACTTCCTCATTTCCAAACTCAGAGTCACGCTTGACGGGGAAAGTACAGTTTTAAACAACAGCTGCCACCTGCTCACATCACT
>NW_027315846.1:20849315-20929315 GCF_026437365.1 Eucyclogobius newberryi
AAGATGTGAGACGGGCTTCTACACCTGAAGATGTGAGACAGGCTTCTACACCTGAAGATGTGAGACGGGCTTCTACACCTGAAGATGTGAGACGGGCTTCTACACCTGAAGATGTGAGACGGGCTTCTACACCTGAAGATGTGAGACGGGCTTCTACACCTGAAGATGTGAGACAGGCTTCTACACCTGAAGATGTGAGACGGGCTTCTACACCTGAAGATGTGAGACGGGCTTCTACACCTGAAGATGTGAGACGGGCTTCTACACCTGAAGATGTGAGACGGGCTTCTACACCTGAAGATGTGAGACAGGCTTCTACACCTGAAGATGTGAGACGGGCTTCTACACCTGAAGATGTGAGACAGGCTTCTACAGGTGAACATGTGAGACAGGCTTCTACACCTGAAGATGTGAGACAGGCCTCTACACCTGAAGATGTGAGACAGGCTTCTACACCTGAAGATGTGAGACAGGCTTCTACACCTGAAGATGTGAGACGGGCTTCTACACCTGAAGATGTGAGACAGGCTTCTACAGGTGAACATGTGAGACAGGCTTCTACAGCTGAAGATGTGAGACAGGCTTCTACACCTGAAGATGTGAGACAGGCTTCTACACCTGAAGATGTGAGACAGGCTTCTACAGCTGAAGATGTGAGACAGGCTTCTACACCTGAAGATGTGAGACGGGCTTCTACACCTGAAGATGTGAGACAGGCTTCTACACCTGAAGATGTGAGACAGGCTTCTACAGCTGAAGATGTGAGACAGGCTTCTACAGCTGAAGATGTGAGACGGGCTTCTACACCTGAAGATGTGAGACGGGCTTCTACACCTGAAGATGTGAGACGGGCTTCTACACCTGAAGATGTGAGACAGGCTTCTACACCTGAAGATGTGAGACAGGCTTCTACAGGTGAACATGTGAGACAGGCTTCTACAGGTGAACATGTGAGACAGGCTTCTACAGCTGAAGATGTGAGACGGGCTTCTACACCTGAAGATGTGAGACAGGCTTCTACACCTGAAGATGTGAGACGGGCTTCTACACCTGAAGATGTGAGACAGGCTTCTACAGGTGAACATGTGAGACAGGCTTCTACACCTGAAGATGTGAGACAGGCCTCTACACCTGAAGATGTGAGACAGGCTTCTACACCTGAAGATGTGAGACAGGCTTCTACACCTGAAGATGTGAGACGGGCTTCTACACCTGAAGATGTGAGACAGGCTTCTACAGGTGAACATGTGAGACAGGCTTCTACAGCTGAAGATGTGAGACAGGCTTCTACACCTGAAGATGTGAGACAGGCTTCTACACCTGAAGATGTGAGACAGGCTTCTACAGCTGAAGATGTGAGACAGGCTTCTACACCTGAAGATGTGAGACGGGCTTCTACACCTGAAGATGTGAGACAGGCTTCTACACCTGAAGATGTGAGACAGGCTTCTACAGCTGAAGATGTGAGACAGGCTTCTACAGCTGAAGATGTGAGACGGGCTTCTACACCTGAAGATGTGAGACGGGCTTCTACACCTGAAGATGTGAGACGGGCTTCTACACCTGAAGATGTGAGACAGGCTTCTACACCTGAAGATGTGAGACAGGCTTCTACAGGTGAACATGTGAGACAGGCTTCTACAGGTGAACATGTGAGACAGGCTTCTACAGCTGAAGATGTGAGACGGGCTTCTACACCTGAAGATGTGAGACAGGCTTCTACACCTGAAGATGTGAGACGGGCTTCTACACCTGAAGATGTGAGACAGGCTTCTACAGGTGAACATGTGAGACAGGCTTCTACACCTGAAGATGTGAGACAGGCCTCTACACCTGAAGATGTGAGACAGGCTTCTACACCTGAAGATGTGAGACAGGCTTCTACACCTGAAGATGTGAGACGGGCTTCTACACCTGAAGATGTGAGACAGGCTTCTACAGGTGAACATGTGAGACAGGCTTCTACAGCTGAAGATGTGAGACAGGCTTCTACACCTGAAGATGTGAGACAGGCTTCTACACCTGAAGATGTGAGACAGGCTTCTACAGCTGAAGATGTGAGACAGGCTTCTACACCTGAAGATGTGAGACGGGCTTCTACACCTGAAGATGTGAGACAGGCTTCTACACCTGAAGATGTGAGACAGGCTTCTACAGCTGAAGATGTGAGACAGGCTTCTACAGCTGAAGATGTGAGACAGGCACTCTTCTCTTTTATGACTTTTAGTTTTTAGTTTTTTTTCTTAATTAGTTAATTTAATTGTATTTCTGTTTCTATGATCTCGTTGTGATTTGAATGCATTTTTCCTGCTGTGTGAAGCACTTTGAATTGCCTTGTGTAGGAAATGTGCTCTACAGATAAACTTGCCTTGCCTTATTGAACGATTTTGTGACAGGCCTATTTAAGAATGTAAAAAAACGAAGATCCTTGAATGATCTGAGGAGTCTCACCGCACAGAGAGGGCAAAGCTCTGGGGACCCTCGTTGCTGTTCCTCAGGAGGTAACTCCCATCCACTCCATTGTTCATCAGCAGGGCCTCTGCAGCGTGACGGGACAGGTCATAGTGGTACCACCTTCAGGACACAACACACACGTCAACAAACAATCACCAAAGGACCATGAAAGTACCACCGCACAAGAAGTACTCTACTAAGTACTCGCTAAAGGGGGCCGTGCCTTTTCTGTACGTGCCCCTCCCTCTGGGACTCTCTCCCCCTTGACATTAGACAGATTAATTGTCTTTGGACTTTTAAGAAGCATTTGAAAATATTTATATTTAAAAAAGCATTTAACGTTGAGTAATAATTGTTTTTTTTAATGTGTTTTTTATTCTTTCTAACTTGTGTTGTGTGAAGTGCTTTGGACCTTGTTCAGAAACAAACAAACAAACAAGAGTTATCATCAACATTATCATTATCATCATTATCATTATTATTATTATTATTATTATTATTATCACTTTTTTTTCCTTTTCTGGATTCTGAATTGTTTACCAAATTAAAATCACAGCTATCATGGAGTTCAGTGCTCCAAATTGTAGTTTTCATCTTATTTTGACTAAACCTTATAATTTTACAAGTTTAGCCTGTATATTTAGAATCGTAATAGGAATAAGGTTGATTGTCATTTGTCAATGAACAAAATTCACAAACATAGAAGCTTGTCCTGGTGACTCAGTGCAACACAAACAACAAAACAATAGCTCCAGTGGGGATGCTCCGTGTGTTAGTTTAAGACGCTTGTTAAAGGAGCGGGTGGTTGGTTTGGGTGTAAATATTGTAACTTCTCGCTCAGGTCAGTGATGCTGGTTTAGTGCTCACAAGTTGTCACTTTATTTCTTGAACAGAGTTGGTTATTGTTGGCTGTAACCCAAAGACCACACGCACACGCAATATGTAATGACCTGGACTCCACACAATAACAATGCATTAACAACAATGCGAAAGGAACATTTAACCAGATAATACTTAACATTAGGGTCGCTACAATATGAATGAAATAACTGTGTTATGTTGTGATGTAGCATTTATTTAGGTGGGTTAATGTGCAACATACATATTTATACATCTAAGTAAATACTAAGTCAAAGTAATATTGTTTAATCGCTGGATTCATTAATTGGAGCTTATATTTTATAATAGTATTGTGTATTCTACAGTTGTTAAATATGGGCTGGTGTTTAATGCTGTTAATATGATGTATTGTGTGTTGTGTAAAGAAAATGTATGTTCTATTTTTGATACTGCTAAGTTGATTGATTGATTGATTGATTGATTTATAGTGGTTCGAGTTGACTGTTATGCTAGTTTTTGAAGGTTTTTACCTGACTTTGATCCCAATGGATCTGCAAAATTAAAGAGTGGAAATGTATCTAAAGCATTAAACTTCAAGTGTGGGAACAGCCCAGTCAAACCAGTAATACACTTGACAAACATAGTATCAGCTGAAACAGCTGCTCCAATACCAATACTCAACATGCTCTTGTTCGGGAGTTGTTCCTCTAGTAAAACACATGAATGTGTGTTAGCAGCTCGCAGCTTGTGATTTGTAAGTTGTAACTTCTGTTAATAAACAGTGAATAAACCAGATAAATTGAGTTTATTTCACTGCAGTTAAGCCTTGTGTTTGATAGTCGTCCTTGTTCATGTGTCTTCAACTTAATTTAGCCAAGTAGCTTGTGTTACGCTGTTATAATATTATGCAAAAATGGCATGGGTTCAGCCGGACTCATTAGGTCAGGACCTGAACCTAAACCTCTGGATTCAAATCCGGACTTGAACCTGAACGTGGGTTAAGTTCTGCATCCCTAGCTACCAGATATATAAAGTAGTAAGTACTAAGTAAAGTAAAGTTAAAATAAAGTTAAAAATAGGCATGATATGTACATATATATATGTACATATCATGCCTATTTTTAACCTCATGCCTATGCCTATGCCTATGCCTATATATATATATATATATATATATATATATATATATATATATATATATATATATATATATATATATATATATATATATATATATATATATATATATATATATATATATATATATAGGCATAGGCATAGGCATGAGGTTAAAAAAAAAAATATATATATATATATATATATATATATATATATATGCCTATATATATATATGCCTATATATATATATATACATATATATATATGCATATATATATATATATATATATATATATATATATATATATATATGCATATATATATATATATATATGCCTATATATATATATATATATACATACATACATATATATATAACATAACAGAATACATTAAGCGAGACACTGCAGGTGAATAGGAAAAAATACTCAATTTAGCAATATAAATTTGAAACTTCTTCTGTAATTTACTAAGATATACTTAAAGAAATTAATGTTTTCATATTATGTGTAAAGAGGCCAAAATCCCACTTAGAGCCAGGTTTAAATGTCTTCCTTTTGATGACACTTTAGATACAAAAAATGCAGAGGGGATTTGAGCTATTTCAGAGTTTTGCCTGTAATATTTTGCCAAAGGAATAACAAAAAGCTGCCTTGAATAATTCAACATAATTATAGTCCCCAGCTTCTGATCCTCTTTGAACACTAAACCTTCTTAATAAAGCGGCAGCTCAGAATAGTCCACATTATGACTTCTCATTGAAGGCGCACTCACCCCAGCGTCTCCAGCTCGTCGCCCATGTCCGCTTCACTGATGCTCTCTGTGGAGGACAAACGCATGTTCCTTTGGCCCTTCACGTTCCTTTGGCCCTTCGGCCCTTCGCGTTCCTTTGGCCCTTCACGTTCCGTTGGCCCTTCACGTCTCAACTGAACCGTCCTCTGCTGGACTCTGTTCCACGGCGCGTGCTGAGCGCAAAGAGGAACTGGAAAAACCAGTGACAGAAGAAAGTGCACGAGGAAAGTCATGATAATAATGATAATAACATTATTAATATTATAATAGATAGATGAAGTTAAGGAAAAGGTGATCCGTTTAATTGCAAATGTCTTTATTTAGAGTTTGAGGAGTTTGTAAATACAGTCAATCAAGGGCCTACAAATGTAAAAAATGTCAGGAATAATTTAAATAAGGCAACATGGGTGCAATCCACCCTTGATTTGATATGGAGTGTAAAATCATTAGATTATATATTAAAACTCATGAATAATAAAATAAATACAATTTATTTATTTGCCAATGCAAAATTGTAAACATTTGAACAGTAACAGCAAAAGGGACAGTTGTTGGATTGTTAAATGAGTGAAATTGCTAAATGTAAGGCACTTTTTTTTGCAAACCGCATGCAAGGTTTTGGTGTCTGCTGCGTGCCAGTGATGCCACTGGTCCCATATGCAGCAGAGAAGAGACCTCCACACTGACTGTGACCTCACTAAACACTGACAACACAATGTCTTCATGATGAAGAGGGATTCATTGTAACTGAGGTCTTGTAAATTGATACCATTTTACAAATAATACATTATCTACAGATATCTTAATGTTCCTCAATGCTTTAGGAACATTAAAATCAAACAAATAAGACATGAACAACACAATAGGACTTTGTCATATTGTCATTTTGCGTTGATGGTGAAATCATAAAATAGCACCTGATGGGAGAAAAGGTTCTCGTGTACTTTTTTGTGAACCATTTCTCCATTGGAAAATGTGCAGTTCAGTCAGGTAAATCAATAAGTTTTCAACATTCAACAGTCAGTTTTTTTATACAGTCATAACCTAACCAACAGTTGCATTGGATGCACAGTGATGGTGGAGTAATAATAATGTCGAGGTCAGGACAGCACAGAGCCTCTGCTGGGCTCTACATCTGGCCTGCTGGAGCTCAAAGTACACTGCGGTGCTCCTCTGACAGTGCCAGAGGAAACTGGAGAGTGCACATTAAGACCAGAAGAGTTTTTCAGCGCTCGAAACAACAGCCTGAAACAAACACCAGGGGGCACAATCAGACACAGTATTTCTTACTTACAGTAAACAGTGTGTTCACAACCTTCTCCAAACACAATACACACTGTTTATTCCACAGAAATGCTTTGACTAATAATATTTGAACATAAAACAGCTTTTCACAACTCATTCTGGGTCACAGCAGCAACTTAAAGGCACCTAAAGGTGAAATGATTGAGCCATGTGTTGGGTTGAGTTACCTGGGTAACAGTGCTGTTACAGTAGTTAAAGTACACACTAAATAGAAGGCTGGTTGTGACATTTGCAGTGTTTCCACTCCCAGAGGGTTGGTGGGAGGGCTGCAGGTCACACACAGCACACTAACGACCAGCACGAAGGTGAAGTATGAGCCAGCACTGAGCAGGAACACCAGGCCATGGATCCATGTCTGCAGACAGAGACACAACTTTAGACACACACAACTCTGTCATCACACACAACATACAACACAGAGCCGCACTGACCAGAGTGTGGCTCTCCACGACCTGGTGCAGCAGGATGATGAACAGCGCTGAGGCATTTATGGGTGAACCAAAGGACAGCACGCCGATGTCTGAGTCCCTATAGGCCTGAAAAACAGAACATGTGAAGACCTTACTGTCCACGCACACTGAAATATAAAGGCCACAGGTAAACTTACAAAGTATGGAATGAAGAAGCAGATAAGGCTCTGGTAAAAGGCATCCAGAATGTTCATCCAGAACATCAAGGGATCGTAGGCCTGCGAGAAGGTCGCATTCACGTTAAAGTAACAAACAGGGACAAGGGGGGTATTCCATGATGCAAGAATAAAGCCAACGCCTGATTTATTTACGCAAACCAGGCTTGTCAAATTGTCAAAACGTGGCTAGCCAGAGTTGGCTCCGAGTTGCTGTAGTAACAAGCATCCAGGAACAAACTTGGTCAGGACCAGGTTAATTTACAAGATTAGATTATCTTCACAAGTTTTAGCATGTACGCTCTCACATCTGTGTTAAATCACTCTTTGTCTAAATATAGTTTTAAAATGACTTTTCATTCAAGTGGCGCCTGAAACTTTCATAACCAGCCGCGAGCTCCGGTGCTGGAAAGACGAGTCTGTGGACGCGATATAGGCCCACATAATATAACCGCTCAGAGCCAACAATATCATAGTGATCTTTACCTACATTTTTACTGTACTAAATAACATGTAATTGCTCATAAGGATTTATTTTGATCAATACAATGTTCAAACACTAATAAAAAGTATTTATTTTCTGCTTTGGCTGTTGGTGTGAGGTTAAATCCATAGAGCCTTCCTGCTGCTTTTGTGCGCCGACAGAACCCCAGAAGCGCTTTAATTGGTCGTGTCTCGTTACACGTGAAGAGTTTTGTGACTGCTTCACGTTTTCGCACAGCGCTTCCTGCTCCACCTGCAGATAAAGACCTTACGGCTCCCGCATTAGTGTCAGGCAACTTGGGAGATCAGTGCCTCTGTTCAGAATAAACTGAAAACTTCCATTTTACTAATCCAGCTATTCACGGATCATAAAAAACATCACGACTGGTGCTCCTTTTTAGCTCATTCTCGGTAATGTCACCGGCTTGAATTAGCGTTGGATAGACCCAGGAGTATTTATTTCAACGCATTGAAGCTAAAGATAGAGCAAGATTCAGCCCAGGATTTAGGGATAAGCCTGAACTTATTAAGCGACTTTGATGGAATCCCCCGTAGTGACCAAATAGAGTGCAGTAGCTCCCAAAATCAATCAATCAATCAATCAATCAATCAATCAAAAAACCTTCTTGTAAAGTAAAGCAGGCCACTGACCTTAGACGATCTTGCTCTCAGGTAGAGCTCAGGATAGGCCATCAGAACGTCTACAGGACTGTCCTGATCCAGAACCCCGTAGATCAGAGGAGGCACAGAGGTGAAGATCAGGTTAAAAAGGATGAGAACCCATGCATTGGTCATAACACTCCCAGAGAAACCGCAGAAGAACTGGTACCAGAACAGCAGATTCACATACATCTGCAACAAAAAGACAAACTGTATGTAAAGACCACAGAGAGAAGTTAAAGCAGGTTTCAACATGAACTGTCTCTCACCACATTCTTGTAGATAAAGTAGAGGATCATATTTGCCAGTCGCGTGTAACACCAGTGACCATGCACCAGCAGCAGCTTCCTCAGGTGTTTGAACCTGGAGATGGCAAAGTCACTGGACATCACAGCCTGAAAGAAAAAACAGCGACGTGCTTGATTTATGCACATTCCCAGTTATCATTATAGCTTCTTAAATAAAGTGTCTTGAACAGGGTGGTGGGCGGCACCTGCATCCCCTCCTGGCCAGAAATCCCCACACCGACATCTGCCACCTGGATCATGCTCACATCATTGGCTCCATCACCTAAAACATTAAAAACAGACTAAAGTCTACTACATGTGTTATTTCTGCCATTGGCCAAATCCTCTGGTGGTGTTGCTCTTACCCACAGCCAGGGTCATGACCTTCAGCTTGTCCCGGACCAGCCGCACCACTTGGCTCTTCTGGAGTGGAGTGGATCTGCAGCAGATGACTGCTTTGCAATGTTTGCTCAGTTCCAGAAACTCGCTCTGGAGTTCGGGCTGAAGAGCCCAGTCCAGAGTGTGGCCATCAATAACCAGCACAGAGCTAACTGTGCCTGTGCAGGGGGCCCCTCCACCGGGGGCCCCTGTGCCAGAGACATCAGAGCTGGTGATTCTATGGAGAAAATCCTGCACTAACATGGCATAGCTCTCCTGAAAAACACAATCACAACCAACATTGCATCTCATTTGAAGCACAGTACATGACATCTGAAAGTTTCCACTATATTTATATTTCTTTCTAGAACAAATCTTAATCCAAGCAGAGCCACAAAGACTCCATCTTGTGAACTGTACAGCGCTAGTGTCCGGTGATGTTTGTGGGAGCTGACCTTATCCTCACAGTTGACGGTCAGCAGCTGGTCAGAAGGGCACAGTAGTTTACAAGCAAAGGCAATGTTGATTGCGGTCTCCTGTTTGTCCCCTGTGAGGATCCATACTTTAACATCAGCCCTCTGCAGAGCTTCAATGGTTTCAGGGACCTCCTCCTGCAGGCGGTCCAGAATCCCTGTGGCCCCTGTGCACACAGCACACACAGCTGGGATTACTTCTCTCAGTATTTATCACATGGTGGGGACTCAAATCTGAACACACCCTCAATTCGTGACCTGCCTCCCTTCTCTTCTATTATTAGGTCAAAGTTAGCGTGTAAAGTAGTGACTATGGTAAAGGGGCAGGATCAGTCCCCAGGAAGTAAATGTATGTTGATGTGATGTGAAGGTGTGACTGTGAACGTGTGTGTGTGTGTGTGTGTCCACCGTTACCCAAAAGAGTCAAGTTAGTCTCCAGGGCCTGAGCCGAGTACAGCATCAGCTCCTCTCGGTTCTCGATGCTGCTTTCTGCTAACAGCTGAGTCTTCAACCACACAGCATACTCCTCCTCCTCCATTGTCTGCTCAAACACAGGAGCAGCTGGTTTTAGGTGACAGGGGAGATGTATCACAGGTATAGTTTTATAGATTTACCTTTGTAGCAATGCACAGTGTGCGTAGCCCCTCTCTGGCATAGCTGTCCAGGTGCTGCTGCGTCTGCAATCGGATATGACGGTAGACATTTTCACTAAGCTGCAAAGCTGCAAACACATTGGGAAGGCAACAGAACTTAGACAAAGATAAACTATGCAAAAAAATCAAAAAGAAAGTTCCAGTTCAATTAGAACACAATTTCTGTTTCTCTGATATGTAAAGTACGTGTCAAGCACAAGGAGCAACGAAAACTGCCTCATTTGAGACGAAAAATAATGAAGCCAAAAATCTGTTGTACCTTTGGGTGAGCGGGTCAGGTCCATGAGGACAGAGTCTGCTCCCTTGGTGTAGACGACCACCTGTCCCGTGAGAGGGTGCCGCACCACCACAGACATCCTTTTCCTGTTGGAGTCAAAGGGCAGGACGTGCAGCAGGGGCACGTGCACAGAGCCCCCCATGGGAAGCTCCACCAGGAGGCTGTCTGCAGAGCGCCCCTTCAGAGTGATGTGGTACGCTCGGGCTGTGTACACCAGAGCCGCCTCGTCAGGACTCTCTGCCTCATACAGCGCCGTGTGATCACTGTCCACACCGGCCTCCACCGCCGCCGCAGCAGCAGCAGCAGCTGCCTCATAAAGGATCAACCTAGGAACTTCTTCATCCTCAGGAACACTCATCTTTTCACCAACTAGAAAAATAAATAGATGCTTTCTTTCCCCCACAGCAAGTAATATTGATTGACATTTTCAGAATGACAAGATACAAGATCATCAGCTCTACCACACATTACAAATCACTTTTCTTTTCTTACTAAGACATATTTTGTGACACAAATCTTAAAAGAGCAATTCAACACAATAATACTTCTGGATCTAGGTTATACCATTTATACTGAAGTCTTCTGGGTTTGCGGTCTGAATGCAGCCCTCTGAAGCAGTTTTAGGGACAGTGAAAGAGCCAGTCTTTCCTGGGGTAAAGAACTTGGAGGCCAGACTTAGGGGGCTGCTCTTCAGAGGGGACGGCAGAGAGGGCAGCACTGGGAGCGCAGACAGGTTAAAGCATTGGAACATTAGTTTGATCTGCTCCAGCGATCGCAGAGATGTCTGAGGCGGGGGGAGCTGTAGAAACACAGGGTAAACAGTTCAGGAGGAGTACTTAGTATATAGGGTCAATATAAATACACAACCAGAGTACAACTGTTTGTCTTGGGTTCAAGAGCAGGGATGGAACTCTTTGATTCATGTAAAAATTATAATTCAAATTTAATAACCATGAACAATCTGTTCCCCCAGATATGAGGAAAACATGTTCAAAACAAATATTGATTTTAAATTATGACAATTGTAATGCTGGATAATTCTTAATTACAAAATCATTTGGCACAAAACAGCCAAGTTGTTTATGTTGTCATTGGAGTTTTAGTTCTACATACAATTATCCACTCAGAGGCAGGATGAGCCTCACATGAGTCTTTCATTTTTATTTTGCTACTGCTGCACCCATCATGAATTAGTGCTAGTGCAGCCTTTGCAGCTCAGTGAAGGAACTATCAACATTAAATCCTCAGCTCCACTCCACCAATGTGGTGTAGTAACAAGGCACAAAGTAACTTAGTCGGGACCAAGTTAACTGTCAAGATCATATAAGTATCGTCTCAAAGAACGTCAAGAGAAACACTTAAAGCACACATTTCATCTTGTGCGCGCTCACACACCATTGTTAAATCACCCGTATCTGTCTGAAAATAGTTTGAAATAATAATGTTATTCAAGTGGCACCTGAAACCTTTATAACCAGCTGTGTGCTGCCCACAGAGATGCTTGTTTGGAGATGGACTCTGACCATAGACTGTATTGTCTGTGACACTGAGGGTAGTTCTGACTGTATCACATCTGTTCTCCTCATGAGTCTATCACATCACACAATACATGCATTACACATCAACATAAGCGCAAATTTGATTGGTCATTTCTTGTTTCATGTACGAGTTTGCAGCTTTACTTTCAGGCGCCGTGCTCAGCTTCACATGCAGAAAAAGACCTGACCTTAAGGCTTCGACGCATCTGCAAAAGTGTCAGGCAACTTTATTATCAGTAATAATCAAAGGCGAACAGGGACGATGAAGAAGCGAGCGGGAGAGGAGGGGCAGCAGCATCTTCCCTCTCACTTCTCTGATCAGAATTAACTGAAAACCAGCCCTGATACTACAAGAAATATTGTTTTGCAAAAATATGTATGCAAGGGTTGGACTCACCACTTTTAGAGACTGGGTTGGGGAAGACACAACCACACTGTTGCAAATGGCTAGTGCCAGAAAGAAATCTGTGATGAAGGCCAGCTCCAAGCTGGAGAAGGCTTTGGCACTGTCCGTCACATTCAGGTCAGGAGAACACAGCCAGCTCAGCTTTGTCAGCAGCTCACAGTCTGGCACCACATCCTTCGCCTGAACGCCACAATAACAGTGATTTAGAACTCCATAGATATATACTTAAGGCTCATCTATCTTATGTTGACGTACCATGTGGCTGTAGAAGGCACTGGGTCGGCGCTGGCTGGTACAGGACAGCCGCTCCTCCTCCTCCTCAGAGTCGTCTGTCAGATTGTTGAGTGACACAGAGCTGCGGTTACAGCTCAGAGAGCGGCAGCTCAGAGACTTCCGCCTGGAGCCCGACCTCGGGGTCAGAGAGCAGCGCTGCGCCTCCTCCTTCTCTGCACTGTACACCTGCAGCCTGCGCCCTGCATATGCACGTCTCATAGTTACAGTATCAAAAGGGCTGTATCATTTAGATTAACATTAGTATTTAGCATTATTATTTAGAGTGTGACCTGGTATCTCACCATTGTCGTCGTGAGGATATTCCACTCCGTAGATGCTGCAACGACGGAACATCATCTTGTTCTCCGTCAGAGTTCCAGTTTTGTCAGAGAAGACGTACTGCACCTGTCCCAGGTCCTCTGTGATGTTCAGAGCTCGGCACTGGATCCTGGAGTCCATGTGCTCATTGTAAAAGTCCAGGTCATTGTGGATGAAGAAGATCTGACCAAGTTTGACTATTTCAATTGAAACATAGAGTGAGACGGGGATCAGCACCTATTTATAAAGAGAAGGATTATATGTTTAGTGAAAACAAAAATGTTTAAGATTGGGACTGATTTTGACTTTTCATTTTAGTGGGGTCCTGGTCCATTGAGGAAAAGCGTTTTACCTGTAGCACTATGATCATGGTCCAAAAGACATAGAAGCCAGCCAATGCAGGGGATGTTTCTCCATCCACTTGAAAGATTGGATCTTTAAGTCGCTTTAGCCAAAGACCATGACCTAAACACAAATCTATATATTAAAGAGAAACTGCCCCTCACTGCGTCATTTATTTCAGACAGAGTTTACCAAAGATGTGTTCTCTTTACATAACGCCTGCTTAAAGAGTCAAAGTTCATACAAACCTATAGCAGCCGTGAGGCACATGACGACGAGTAGCAGGACACACCACAGCACATCAGTGTTCAGACGTCTCTCCAGAAGGCTGCGCTTGTACCTTGGCCCACTGTTGTTCATCATCGCTTTGGTTTCATGACCTGATTCAAAGAGCACATGTCTTTACTCTGTAACTCCAGATCTCACTCGATTTCTACTGCCTTCATGATTAAAAACAAAGGGTTAATAATAGCCTTTATTGTTTTTATTAAATATTCAGAACATCATTATACAAAATAGTATGATAAGAGCCACCAGTAGCTCTCCAGCTCAACTCAAGTAGAGATGCTAAAGGCACAACAAATATAAAAATACTACAAAATAACAGTAATTACTCACCAGCATAAATCACAATGCCCACCACTGACTCCGAGTTGCGGATGGTGCAACTGCGAAGCAGCAGGTTGCCGTTATGGAGGCCGACTCGAGCACCACTGGGGTTCTCCCTGTGGAGACACAACAGTGACATTAGACAGCTCAGTGCTCAGGCCTCTGGAGACTGCTCTGTGCTGAGAGCAGCTGCAACATCATGTACCAAACGCATACAAAGAAATGGAAAGATACAGTAGATTACAGAGGGATTTGTCTACAGTAAAACTCCTTTTTTATTTTACGGTGATAATGTTGATCATAATAATTAAAATAACGTACATATATCCTCTGAACCTGCAGAGGTTGTTGTTAGGATTCTCACATTCAATACGCCAGTGAAAATTCTCAGGTACAAAGTCCACTTCCTGAAAAATAAAAACATAGAAGCAGAAAGTAGGATAAGAATGTGGCATTATGTACCTAAGATGTACCTGTCCCACTCTGTGAGAAGCACTGCTCTACTCAAACAGAAGGAAGTAAAGGAAAATAGAGCCAGATGAAAGAGCAAGAGTTCAGAAGAGCAAGAAGGAGATTAAACATTAACAAAACGTGTCTTACTAAACATAGAAATGCAAGGATACATTGCAAGTAGATAATTACTGTTAGTGACTGGCAAAACCAAGACGTTTGTGGAGCCCAGTAAATATAGTGTATTAAATACGGTTTGTTTGAATATGTCCACGAGTAACAGTGCATACCTCCATTTTGGAAACCACCTGTCTTTGTTTCAGGTTGGTCTCACCGTCTAAGTTGGCTGTCTCGATGTAGCAGACCTCACGGGGGTCAGACGAGTGCAGCAGCAGCATGTCTGCAGGGATGATCTCATTACACGACAGGCGCACAAAGTCCCCCACATGTACATCCTTCCAGCAGCAGTCTATGTACTCCCTCTGCTTACTGCACACAGAAGGCACGGACAGATGTGTCCAAAGTAAACATAAAGGGACTCTACCATACATACATACAAGTAAAAAACTAAAATATGTGTTTCTACATTGTAATAAACATCTATGCACATGTGTGTATAAAGTCTTTCAGACTCTGGGTCAGTTTACCTGCAGTAAACGCTGCACTTAAGCCTGTTCACCTCATGATCGGACTTAAACCTGCGGAGGTCCTCCCAGATGTCTTTTAAAGCTGTCACCAAGAGCACCAGAGTAATGGGCACAAATGCAATCTCTGGCTCAAACGCCTCCACAACAGGAACAAAGTTGAGTGCAGCTATGAAGATGAAGTAGATATTGGCGACCCGATGCAGCTGCTCGAACAGGTTTCTGGGTATGAACGACAGCAGAGTGTACTTGGTGGTGCGTATTCCATTGTCCCGATAAGACTTGAGGAGCTGCGTCTGCTGATCATCACAACAACAAGAGGACACCACGATTCTCTTACTCCGGTGCTCATCACTGGAGCAGCACCAAAGATCACACCACAGCTTATACATTAGTCCAACATGCTCCTTTTCCCGTTGCATATTCCACTGGTCATTTCCGTGTCTGGTGAACGTACTAGACAAAAATGGATGAAAGGGCAATGACTGCGGAAAGCAAATATTGGCCCCTCCCTGAAACACCAGACCTGTGGTAAACAGACTCAATGTCCAGCTTTTACAGCAGCACGTGGTGGTCTGAAGCTGTACAGTGTGTGACGTCATAATGCTCCTGTGACTCACACCTGGTCAATGCTTTATTTAAGTTCTCCAATTTGTTTTCAGTTCAACCGATCAAGTGGAGGAAAAAGACACTATTGCAACATAATATTGAACCAGACCATTTCTTGTAAGTAAAAGGTCCAAACAAAGTCTATAATTTTGAGACTTAATACTCTAACTACTATGTTGTTAAATAAAGACCAATGTCATGTAATATACTGAAAATATGCTCAAACAGCAAAGCTATTTATTTAGAAACATTGTAGAATGTTAGCACACACATCCTCAAGCCAAAAACTTGTATACTGTATTAATGAAAGATTGTTGATAATATTGGGGGAGAGTACTCACGCGCAGTACACTTTGGTGGTGTTGTTGTTGATCCGCTTGTCAAACGTGTAGCGCCTGTAGTCCTCCAGAGCATCTTTGATGGCGATGACAACAAGAACCAGCACCAAAGGAATCATGGTGATCTCTTTCTGGAAGGCCTCCACCACAGGCACCCAGTTCAGCAGGACAAGGAACAGGAAGTACAGATTGGCCACTCTGCCAAAATTCAAAACCACATCAATGCCACAAGCTTTCATGAAGGTTGTCAACTGTGATGCAGCAATTGACATGTTTATCTGGTCTACAATCTATCTGGCGCTAGGTCATGAAGATATCTCTAAATATCATGATGTGTGATAACCATGGCATTAACCTCATGGTAAAATGTGTATTGCAAAATTGTTTGGAGCATTTAGTATTTCAAAAGACTATGTGTTTCACAACAGCCTTTTCTTCGTGTTGGTTTCATTGAGCTTAGGACACAACAGTTCCCAAAGCAGATTCAATGCAGCTACAACTGCATTATGGACCATAAATGTTGTTGTTGTTCTTTTATGACGGTTGGTATCCAAGTGAAGCGTTACATTACCACCAGACTTTATCCTTTACACTATTCTTTTCTTTAGACTTGATTTTTCAGATTCCGACCGGCTTTATTCCAGAGCTGACTCTTCTTCATCTTCCTCTCCTTCTTTGGTGTTTGGTGCTTCCACTGTACAGCTTTATTTGGCCTAATTTAGCTTCATTAGAATGTAACCCACACTGACATAGGCTACACTTTATGATAACATAAGAATAATACATAATCAGAAGAGTGTGGTCTCTTGCCCACCTGTGGAACTGCTGAAACAGGTTCATGGGGATGAAGGTGAGGAGGCTGTATTTGGTGGTGCGGATAGCGTTGCCCTTGTATGCCTTGCTGGCATTGTGGTACTCCTCCTGGTGTGGGCCCCAGCGGGCCAGCACGGTCCTCCTCTTACCAGGGCTCCTCTGTGGGGAGTACTTCTCTGGAACGGGGCCCGGGGGTGAGTACCTGCCCTGGGTGTGGTTCGCTGCCCATAGCTGCTGACAGCGGAACCTGACCCAGTGCAGCTGCTCCATTTCAAATCATCAGCTGCCAACACAACAAACACAGCATTTACATTCCAAAAATAAATCTAAATCGTCTCCTCTCAAAATACATATTTTGAATACAATTACAGATTCAAATGATAAATTACACAAGAACACAAAAAAGACACGTGTCTTCAGTTAGAGGAGCATGAAGGATCAGTACAGTGCATCTGTGCAGTTAACATCTCGCTGCAGCATGCCTAACCTGATAAGCACCATTCTTCAGGACAGTGTGATGTACATGTAAGAGCAGCTCTGTAGGTCCAAACAGTCAAGAAGAATCCAGCACCAAACCTGATGGACCAGGACCATATTTACTCACATATAATCACAGTTGGAAAACCACACAGAACCTATTATTCATCTGTTTGTGCTTGTTTTTCACCACTGAAAGTCATTCTTGTGGTATTCCATGAAATGCCCCACTACTTTCAATACTTCCACCCACTCTTATCTTTATAAAAGCTCAACTTCTTTCATTTGGTCTTAAAAAGTAAAGCTGCCAGACAATAATAGCTCCATGGACAAACCACAGTCCTGTCTGTGCCGCTCAGTCACAGCGGAAGCCACAAAAGGGTACAACAATGTCGCTCACCTGAGGTTATTGTTTGGAGAAAGAGGACTGATCGAGCCTCTCTCCGGGCGGACGGTGAACCATAGTCCTGGGTCAGAAGAGTCCTGCTCCGGCGGAGAGGGGCTAGAGACACGAGAGTCAGTCAGAGCACGGCCCCGGGCGCAGGCATCACTGAACTCCAGGGTCACAGCAACAGCAGCAACAGCAGCAGCAGCAGGATGTTTCACGCGTTCACGACACTCAACACATCAACACTATTCTCCTTTTGTCTTCTCTACAATTCTGAGCCTTTCTTATCACTTTGGATACACATTTGGACGTTTGTTAACATGCACAGAACAATATAAGATAATGTAAACATTTTAAGTTGATTTGAAAACTCCAAACTGTCCTCTTGTAAAACACACAGACTGTCTTTGAACGCACCTTGAGCTCGCACGTGACTGCTGTCAGCTGACTGCTGTAACCGGAAACGGCCCGTGCGGGTGATTACACTTCCACTGTTCCGGTTCTGTTCTGTTCTGTTCTGTTGTGGAAATGGTGCAAAGATGACGCTTCTTTTACTGAATAAACTCTCAGACACGGACTGTCGTAAAGTGAGTATCCCACACCAGTACTTTTTAGTGATTGTCTACTAACTAAATAATGTTATTCACGATCACAAACTCAACTAGTGCTTAATGAAGGGGACATATAATATGGACTGTTATGAGCTTTGAACTGTGATCCCTCATCATTGGCTTACTCAAACTTGTAAGTCGACTATCCATGCTCGTTCAAATAATATTCTGCACTGTCCTGCATTTATTGGGCGAGAGCTCAAAATGTCTGTTTTCACCTACCCCCTAGCTCCACCCATTTCGCCACATTTATATTCGATAATTAATAAAACAGATTCCGGGTCATACATTTGTTCAAAAATGTTTTGTTGCTTTTCAAGAATAAAAGAATAGCATTGAGCACATTGCACGTTTTGAACAAGAACTCTATTATTAAGCAATTTAAGATACATTTTGCAATGAACAAAAAGTCAAATCAATCCACGCATATTATAGTTTCATACAAAAAACAACAACGATATGGTCTTTACGAGTCTGTTCAAGGCTTACACATAGCATAACTCGACAATTATTGAACAATATCAAAACAGGCATGACATTATTACATCATAACATTTCAAAACGTGCTGTTAAAATGTCCATTACGTTTACCAGTTGTGCCATGCAGTGGTCGATGGAGTATGTGGAAGAAAGCAGCCACAAAGAGAGGATTACAGCGCCACCTGCAGTTTGGACGAGTGGCTCGACCTGAACAAGTCCCTCTCCAGACTTTTTTGTTTTGGCTCAGGGGGACACAGCTCTGATGAGAAAGTAAGGCCCCGATCAACGTTATTTCATAAACATAACAATGATCCCTCTTCTCGCTTATCCATTTGTTTGATTTGCTAGGTGCTGGCCGCCCTGTCGGACACCAAACATAAGGATGTATTGTTGAGCGTGTTAAAAGCCAGACGCCAAGAGCTCAGTCGTGCATTACTGGACAAGACCACCTCCATCTCCTCTGCTGTCCTCACTGACTTCGACTGGCAACTTAAGGTAAGACAGAGAAACGTACAAGACGATTACAAACGTTGTGGCAGTGAAATCCGAGTTATTTATTCTTGGTGGGGTGTGTTTGTACAGCCGCACTTTCTTATTTTCTCAATAACCAGTTTGTCTTTCCCTCTCTGTGTCCAAAGCTCGCGCTGTCCAGTGACAAGATCTCGTCCCTACAAACTCCGCTGCTGAGCCTGAGTCTGGATGTGAGGGAAAAGGGAGTCCTGCGTCCGGTTACCATGGAGATGACGCGAGAGGAACTCAACACGCTCATCACATCGTTAGAGGCAGCTAATAAGGTACAGAACATGACGGTAGAGATGGTGCTGGAGGAGCAATCGATCGAACTGAATGCAATTATTTAAGTAATGGATTGTCGGCTATAAAACTACAAAATATCTGTCATGTTGTGTATAAAACCTGCTTATCCAGTAGTTTAAAACTCAAGGAAATGTATGTGTTTGTTTACTCTCAAATGACAATCTTCCTGGGCAAGTTTTCAATATGCACTCTGAACTGAATCCTGATTATAAACGACTCAAATCTAGATCAAAATTCATCCTTTTCTAATAATCAATAATCAGCTTCTGTCTTTTTTAATCGAGATCAGTTCAGAGTTCAGACTTTGGAGAAATAAGTTAAGAACATTTCTCGTGTTCGAATGTTAAGAATTCAGTAAATCGGTACCGAAAGCCATTTTTATTTATTTTTAATAAGACACAATAAAAAAAATTATAATAATGCTTGTGATCAGTCAATATAAGGGAAAGAAAAGTTGATTCATTTTGTGTCACCAGCCCTATAGCAAACGAATCATAATCACAATACTACTAAGAATAATAGCAAGTAGATATTTTCCCAAAATTGCTCAGCCCTGGTGTCATATCACATGATGTCACAACACCTAAAACAAATCTTTAAACAGAATATATTCAGAATGATTTATAAATAAAGACAATTTAAGTAAATCGAAGTAAAACGTATACTTCTTTAACACATTGTCTTCTCAAGTTCTGTTTTCCAAATGCATAGTTAGCGTATGGTTTATTCATGCACTTATCGTTTACAGGTGGTTCTACAGTTGAAATGAGAACGTTGGAACTGAAGAGGCCAAAGTCGGGATGTCTTGAGCACATGTGTCCAGTATTAACATGTATAGTACATTTGGTTGAGGGAAAAAAAAAGATTTCTCTCAAGTTCTTTCAAAAGCGTCCGGACAGTTGGATGATACAAGTATGTGCTGCTGCTTAAAATGTAATGAACCACTGCTGCTTTGTTCTCTTTCTAGAAATCATTTGTTATTGTAAATAAAATCTTAAAGAACTTGTCAACCATAAAATACCTTTTTTTTTTCCCTTCATTATTCATAGATGCATTTATTATAAACACATTTTTCAACAACTTTTATATACCCATTTGCAAACGGTTCTTGGTTCTATTCATTTTCTTAATTATAGAATAAGGAAAAGTTACACATGCAACATTAAAATATGAAAATACGCCTAGAGAAAGGATAAATCACTGCCTATAGTAACGGTGTGTATCTTCTGCAGTTCTTGTATTTTGAATTCGCTAATAAACAGCAAAAAAGCATTTACATTCATTCATCTTATCTGCTTATTCAGTGGGTGGCGTGTACTGGAGCCTATCCCAGTAACTAAAAAAGCATTTTATAAAGTATACTCTTCTTATTCTATATATTTATATAATTTACATTTACATATATTTACACAGTTTGTGACTTTTCATTCTTATATACTCAAAACAAGTCCCCGAGGTTTTCTGCACTTGTTTTTTGTTGTTGGCCTAGTTCACGTAGTAGAGCCAGTAGACGAGGTTGAACAAGGTGAACGTGATGGGGAACACCACCCTGGACCACTTGTCTATGGCGTTGACATCGGTGAGGTCCGGGATCTTGACTTTGAGCTGGGACGCCCTCCTCCTCAGCCGGCCCTTTTTGTGGCTGAGGGGGCGCTCGATGGCGGGGCGTCCGTACAGGTCTCGGCTGGTCATGGGCTTGCGGTACTGGATGCTGGCGCTGTCGTAGGAGAACATGGTGGCTCGGGGGTCGGTGAGGGCGCCCATGATGTCCGCGCCCCCCATCTCCCCCGTCAGGCTCGTCAGCAGGATGTTGCCGTGCGCGTCCACCTGTGCAGAGGGGTGGTCCTGATCAGGGGAGGTAACGCTTTGGAATAACTGCACTTTTAATAGCCTTGACAGACCAGTCAAGGCTTTGTGACAACTTACATTTTGCGTACATAATAAGCCTATTTTTATTTTTTATCCAATAGCAGATTTGAATTATTTTTCTTTTTAACTTATATAGGTTGTTTTATCATTGTTCATTGTTTTATGTTGCACTGAATCACCAAAGCAAGTTCCTATGTTTGTGAATTCTGTTCATTGACAATGGTAATAATAAGATAAGATAAGCCTTTATTTGTCCCACAATGGGAAATTTCCAGTGTTGCAACACAAAGTAGGTACAGAAGTAAACAACAAAGAACAGATAACGTATAGAAAACTTTAAGAAAACACTCTTAATAGAAAAGCTCTTATAAAAACTCTTTAAAAAAAAGTAGTAACAATAGTAACACACTATTTACAGCAGTTATATGGACAGAGAATATTGCACCAATATGATTGACATTATGTCAGAGTATTGCACATGAACCTTTTCTAATTCTGATTAATCAATAAATCATTATAATAACTAACGCAAATTGCTAAACCCCTAATTTTGTACTTTTTCTTCTTAATGCATCATTTGTTCATTATGAAGTCTTTGTTTATGCTTTATTAAGGCTAATTAAAGGGTAGTTATTGTAAAGTGCTAAAAGGTTGGTAGAGTTGTATTAAAGTAAGTTACTCAAGTAGTGGTCTAGGAAATGACTCAGAGTAAAAAAGGCACTTATGGTAACTGCTACTCAAGTAAGAGTAACGCCTCAGACTGCACCTGCACAAACTGTGACTCCTGTGATGGAGCGGTCACTGACTCTGAAGCTGCACTTGCATGACCTCGTGCTAATGCGCTGCTGACGAGCCCTTTATATGGGACAGAAACGTGTGGAAGTCAAGTGAAAACTAATGGAATCCGGAGTGCATCGTTGACAGTATTCAGCGTGCACTGCACCACGTTTATACTGCGTGCTGTCTGAGCCTGGAGTAACCGTAAGAGTGACTGTAAGAGTGACCGTAAGAGTGACTGTAAGAGTGACTGTAAGAGTGACCGTAAGAGTGACCGTAAGAGTGACTGTAAGAGTGACCGTGAGAGTAACCGTAAGAGTGACTGTAAGAGTGACTGTAAGAGTGACTGTAAGAGTGACCGTAAGAGTGACTGTAAGAGTGACCGTGAGAGTAACCGTAAGAGTGACTGTAAGAGTGACTGTAAGAGTGACTGTAAGAGTGACCGTAAGAGTGACCGTAAGAGTGACCGTAAGAGTGACTGTAAGAGTGACCGTGAGAGTAACCGTAAGAGTGACTGTAAGAGTGACTGTAAGAGTGACTGTAAGAGTGACCGTAAGAGTGACTGTAAGAGTGACTGTAAGAGTGACCGTAAGAGTGACTGTAAGAGTGACTGTAAGAGTGACCGTAAGAGTGACTGTAAGAGTGACTGTAAGAGTGACCGTGAGAGTAACCGTAAGAGTGACTGTAAGAGTGACTGTAAGAGTGACTGTAAGAGTGACCGTAAGAGTGACTGTAAGAGTGACTGTAAGAGTGACCGTAAGAGTGACTGTAAGAGTGACTGTAAGAGTGACCGTAAGAGTGACTGTAAGAGTGACCGTAAGAGTGACCGTAAGAGTAACCGTAAGAGTAACCGTAAGAGTGACTGTAAGAGTGACTGTAAGAGTGACCGTAAGAGTGACTGTAAGAGTGACTGTAAGAGTGACCGTGAGAGTAACCGTAAGAGTGACTGTAAGAGTGACTGTAAGAGTGACCGTAAGAGTGACTGTAAGAGTGACTGTAAGAGTGACTGTAAGAGTGACCGTAAGAGTGACTGTAAGAGTGACCGTAAGAGTGACTGTAAGAGTAACCGTAAGAGTGACTGTAAGAGTGACTGTAAGAGTGACCGTAAGAGTGACTGTAAGAGTAACTGTAAGAGTGACCGTAAGAGTGACCGTAAGAGTGACTGTAAGAGTAACCGTAAGAGTGACTGTAAGAGTAACCGTAAGAGTGACTGTAAGAGTGACTGTAAGAGTGACCGTAAGAGTGACCGTAAGAGTGACTGTAAGAGTGACTGTAAGAGTGACTGTAAGAGTGACTGTAAGAGTGACCGTGAGAGTAACCGTAAGAGTGACTGTAAGAGTGACTGTAAGAGTGACTGTAAGAGTGACCGTAAGAGTGACTGTAAGAGTGACCGTGAGAGTAACCGTAAGAGTGACTGTAAGAGTGACTGTAAGAGTGACCGTAAGAGTGACTGTAAGAGTGACTGTAAGAGTGACCGTAAGAGTGACTGTAAGAGTGACTGTAAGAGTGACCGTAAGAGTGACTGTAAGAGTGACTGTAAGAGTGACCGTGAGAGTAACCGTAAGAGTGACTGTAAGAGTGACTGTAAGAGTGACTGTAAGAGTGACCGTAAGAGTGACTGTAAGAGTGACTGTAAGAGTGACCGTAAGAGTGACCGTAAGAGTGACCGTAAGAGTGACCGTAAGAGTGACCGTAAGAGTGACTGTAAGAGTGACCGTAAGAGTGACTGTAAGAGTAACCGTAAGAGTGACTGTAAGAGTGACTGTAAGAGTGACCGTAAGAGTGACTGTAAGAGTGACTGTAAGAGTGACCGTAAGAGTGACTGCAAGAGTGACTGTAAGAGTGACTGTAAGAGTAACTGTAAGAGTGACCGTAAGAGTGACTGCAAGAGTGACCGTAAGAGTGACCGTAAGAGTGACTGTAAGAGTAACTGTAAGAGTGACTGTAAGAGTGACCGTAAGAGTGACTGTAAGAGTGACCGTAAGAGTGACCGTAAGAGTGACTGTAAGAGTAACTGTAAGAGTGACCGAAAGAGTGACCGTAAGAGTGACTGTAAGAGTAACCGTAAGAGTGACCGTAAGAGTGACCGTAAGAGTGACCGTAAGAGTGACTGTAAGAGTAACCGTAAGAGTGACCGTAAGAGTGACCGTAAGAGTGACCGTAAGAGTAACCGTAAGAGTAACTGTAAGAGTAACTGTAAGAGTGACTGTAAGAGTGACTGTATGAGTGACTGTAAGAGTGACTGTAAGAGTAACTGTAAGAGTGACTGTAAGAGTGACTGTAAGAGTAACTGTAAGAGTGACTGTAAGAGTGACTGTAAGAGTAACTGTAAGAGTGACTGTAAGAGTAACTGTAAGAGTGACCGTAAGAGTGACCGTGAGAGTGACCGTGAGAGTAACCGTAAGAGTGACCGTAAGAGTAACTGTAAGAGTGACCGTAAAAGTGACCGAAAGAGTGACCGTAAGAGTGACCGTAAGAGTGACTGTAAGAGTGACCGTAAGAGTGACCGTAAGAGTGACCGTAAGAGTGACTGTAAGAGTGACCGTAAGAGTGACTGTAAGAGTGACCGTAAGAGTGACTGTAAGAGTGACCGTAAGAGTGACTGTAAGAGTGACTGTAAGAGTGACCGTAAGAGTGACCGTAAGAGTGACTGTAAGAGTGACTGTAAGAGTGACCGTAAGAGTGACCGTAAGAGTGACTGTAAGAGTGACCGTGAGAGTAACCGTAAGAGTGACTGTAAGAGTGACTGTAAGAGTGACTGTAAGAGTGACCGTAAGAGTGACTGTAAGAGTGACTGTAAGAGTGACCGTAAGAGTGACTGTAAGAGTGACTGTGAGAGTGACCGTGAGAGTAACCGTAAGAGTGACTGTAAGAGTGACCGTAAGAGTGACTGTAAGAGTGACTGTAAGAGTGACCGTAAGAGTGACTGTAAGAGTGACTGTAAGAGTGACCGTAAGAGTGACTGTAAGAGTGACCGTAAGAGTGACCGTAAGAGTGACCGTAAGAGTGACTGTAAGAGTGACTGTAAGAGTGACCGTAAGAGTGACTGTAAGAGTGACCGTAAGAGTGACTGTAAGAGTAACCGTAAGAGTGACTGTAAGAGTGACTGTAAGAGTGACCGTAAGAGTGACTGTAAGAGTAACTGTAAGAGTGACCGTAAGAGTGACCGTAAGAGTGACCGTAAGAGTAACCGTAAGAGTGACTGTAAGAGTAACCGTAAGAGTGACTGTAAGAGTGACTGTAAGAGTGACTGTAAGAGTGACCGTAAGAGTGACTGTAAGAGTAACTGTAAGAGTGACTGTAAGAGTGACCGTAAGAGTGACTGTAAGAGTGACCGTAAGAGTGACCGTAAGAGTGACTGTAAGAGTAACTGTAAGAGTGACCGTAAGAGTGACCGAAAGAGTGACCGTAAGAGTGACTGTAAGAGTAACCGTAAGAGTGACCGTAAGAGTGACCGTAAGAGTGACCGTAAGAGTGACTGTAAGAGTAACCGTAAGAGTGACCGTAAGAGTGACCGTAAGAGTGACCGTAAGAGTAACCGTAAGAGTGACCGTAAGAGTAACTGTAAGAGTGACCGTAAAAGTGACCGAAAGAGTGACCGTAAGAGTGACCGTAAGAGTGACTGTAAGAGTGACCGTAAGAGTGACCGTAAGAGTGACCGTAAGAGTGACTGTAAGAGTGACTGTAAGAGTGACTGTAAGAGTGACCGTAAGAGTGACTGTAAGAGTGACTGTAAGAGTGACCGTAAGAGTGACCGTAAGAGTGACTGTAAGAGTGACCGTAAGAGTGACCGTAAGAGTGACCGTAAGAGTGACCGTAAGAGTGACTGTAAGAGTGACCGTAAGAGTGACCGTAAGAGTGACTGCAAGAGTGACTGTAAGAGTGACTGTAAGAGTGACTGTAAGAGTGACTGTAAGAGTGACTGCAAGAGTGACTGTAAGAGTGACTGTAAGAGTGACTGTAAGAGTGACCGTAAGAGTGACTGTAAGAGTGACTGTAAGAGTGACTGTAAGAGTAACCGTAAGAGCGACTGTAAGAGTGACTGTAAGAGTGACCGTAAGAGTGACTGTAAGAGTGACTGTAAGAGTGACCGTAAGAGTGACTGTAAGAGTGACCGTAAGAGTGACTGTAAGTGACCGTAAGAGTGACCGTAAGAGTGACTGTAAGAGTGACCGTAAGAGTGACTGCAAGAGTGACTGTAAGAGTGACTGTAAGAGTGACTGTAAGAGTAACCGTAAGAGTGACTGCAAGAGTGACTGTAAGAGTGACTGTAAGAGTGACTGTAAGAGTGACCGTAAGAGTGACTGTAAGAGTGACTGTAAGAGTGGCTGTAAGAGTGGCTGTAAGAGTGACTGTAAGAGTGACTGTAAGAGTTGCTGTAAGAGTGACTGTAAGAGTGACTGTAAGAGTGACTGTAAGAGTAACTGTAAGAGTGACTGTAAGAGTGACTGCAAGAGTGACCGTAAGAGTGACTGTTTGGACATAACATCATATTCACTCATTGATATCCATGACAATTGAAGGACAGAACATTGGACATGCTGCTCACGTTCACAGTGCATGTTCACAGTTCCTCAGTGAGAAGAGTGAAGCTGTGGGTGACATGTTCTTGGGTCACATGACATGTTCTCGGGTCACATGACATGTCTCTCACCTGGACCTTGTTGCTCTCCAGGCGAACCCTCTCGTTGTTGGACTTTGCTGCTTTCTCGGCCACTTTCTTCTGCAGGTGAGGACCTCGGCCGAAGAAGATGTAGTTGACGAAGGCGTACTCCAGCAGAGCCAGGAACACGAAGACGAAGCAGCCCATCAGGAAGATGTCAATGGCCTTGACGTACGGGATCTTGGGGAGGGTCTCCCTGAGGTGAGTGTTGATGGTGGTCATGGTCAGCACCGTGGTGATCCCTGTAAACGATCAAGAGCATCCTTCAGTCTTGGTTTGCTCCAGGTCTAGTCACATTTATGTTAGAACAAACCGCTTGTCCTACAGGCCGGGCTTTGACGTATACGGTAATTAGTCCTGATTTAGTCCTGGTTTGATCTTTGTTTAGTTCTGGTTTATTGTGCATTTCTTTTCAATGGCAAATCTAGTGTAGTTCTAGTTTATCTCTAGCTTAGTCCTGGTTTTAGACCTATTTATCTTATGTCGCCATAGTCCTGCTTTAGAAATACTTTAGCCCGGGTTTAGTCAGAGTGGAAGTGGCATTTGGTGTGAAAAGGTTTATTACTTTTTAAATGATTTGTTCAGTCTGATACAGTGATGTATATGTAAATACAAGTTTAAAAGAAGTTCAAAGAAGACGCAAAGAGAAATTTAAAACATTCTAAAATCACCTAATGCCACTCTGGCAGCAGAAGCATCGTAGTTGATCCAAAAGGAGACCCAGGACAGGATGGTGATCAGGGTGGAGGGCATGTACGTCTGCAGAATGAAGTAACCGATGTTCCTCTTCAGTTTGAAACTCAGGGACAACCTGGGGTAAGAACCTGTGAGAGTCAAAGCACACATTTGAGACCAGACCAGTAGCTGTGATCAAACTAATGGTGTTTCAATGGAAAAACTGTGAAAACTCAAGGTGGTTTAAGCAAATGAAAACCACTCAGACACAAGTGAGCGATGTCAGAGCCTGGTTTGAACACATTTACAGTTATAGTTTACAATATGTGTTTATTTAAAAGAAGATTATGACAGAAACTTGAATGATCAGGGAAATTCCTCAATAAAAAAAATAAGAATAACTGTCCATCCCACAATAGTTTTTCATTTTATCTACAGATATACTACATATATATTACATATTTTGTCACAAATTATACTTTTTGTGTGGCTCAAATAGAAAAGCAAACTAACTAAAACATTTCAACCCTGGAAATTCAAAACCGATGTCATGTTATGGGTTTCTTCATTTCTCTTCTTCTCGTGACATAACATTTTAAAGTGTCTCCAAAAACCCCTCTACGCTCCTGCCCAACTCCATCACAGAAGCAGAACCATAAGCCCCCTCAGCCTCTTTCCCTCCATCACCACAATAAATAAACTATTCATTGTACCCAGCCCCCGTGCCTGGATCTAGGTCAAGTCTCCTCAGTGGTAGTGATGCTCTGAGCGGCAGAAGCCTGACCTGTGGCGAACACCGCTTTGGTGGAGAGCGTCTGGTAGTCCATGATGGAGAACTGTGGCAGCTCGATGTTCTCCACTCCCGTCACGGAACCGGCGTTCGGTCCTCCCTGCCAGTAGAACTCGATGTCGTCTGTGGTGTATCCATCTGGAGGCATAGAGTTATGTGCAGTACCTCAGTCGTCCAGGTGGGGGCCGTAGCCACAGAAGGGTGAGACAGCTGGACAACGTTTTTAGAGTGTATAATGTTCCAACACTCATCCTCAGCTTCTACGGTTCTAACACGGCTCTGGGAGGAGTGATCCACCCTCAACACTAACACGTCCTAGTTGTTTATCTGAGTGTTAACGACTTTGTTCAGTTGAGCGGTTGCAAAAGCGCCAAATACAATGTTATAGACATTTCGATGGTTACGATCATGTCCTATGTTCATTTTCAACACAGCCTTTGTGATTTGCATACTTATAAATGATTATCTTTGGTTGTATTTGTGATGCCACCTTCTCTTTTCATCCAGGCTTGGAAAAGACACAAAAGACACAAAGTTCCGTAACTTGAGACTCTCAAGGGGGATTTTCCTACATATGCTGGGACAAATAGTGTAATAGGAACCAAAGTTATGTATTTTGTACAGAGGAAGCTACAAAGAACTGCTAAACAAACAAAACACTGAATAAACCTTACCTTTTGCTGCAGTTTTGTTCACTAATTAGGCCCTAGCGCCACAAGCTGGCGAGAGGCCTATTAATCTCGTAAGGCCGTGCAAAGCACGGCTGCGAAAGTGCGCACGTAGTGCGCACGAAATCGAGCGCGAAGCGCTCGCCCACTTCCAAACACTCACTAACGCACTCCTTCACTCACGCACGCCCCGTGCATACTAATTAGTAGTAGGAAAATGGAACATTACCGTTGTAAACGGGCGAAGCCCGTGCAAAAGTGCGCACTAAACGAGCACTTTACATTGGAAGCGGTCGTCATCCCAATATAAAGCACTCATTTGCCCTAAGTAGCTCACGAATACGTTCCCCATCTCTTGCATGTTCCGTGCATATAAGCATGTAATGCAAAAATTTAACATTATTACTGTATAGAGGGCCAAAAACACAAAGTGGGCGGAGCCCACTCAAAATTAACGAAATTACCCGTCAGTGACCAGGGACCCACACCATGAGGTAGGAAAGCGCGAGCGCTTTCCGAAAATGTATAGTTTATGATATTTGAAAAATGGGAAACATTGTTTTCACATCGGAATATTATTCTTTCTTTCTTTCTTTCTTCTCGGGACCAACCCCCCTATTTTTCACCCAGTGAACATTGACGAAAAGTCACAAAAATTTGCACACCTCTAAAAATCGTGCCTCTCTACATTCTGGCTATTTCCCTTTTCTAAAATAAATAAAATTGGCGCGTCAGCGCCCCCAAAATGTACCAAAAATGCATTGAGAGATAGGAAATGACCCAAAAAAAATCTGATCCTAGAAACATGAAATTTGGCGCAGAGGTAGATGGTGACAAGAGAAGTAAAAAATATTATTACGGCAACGCCGTCCACCCAACCAAATGTTGGCCATATTGGTTCAAAAATGGCTAAGCATGACTCGTACTTTTACGAACTCCTCCCAGGGCGTTGGCTCTAAAAAGCTGAAATTTGGTGAAAATGCTACTGAGGAGTGGGACATCAAAAGTTATTCAAATTACATTGATACCTGTCATGGTCTCTGTGCGGCGAAGCCTCAAACTTTAGCTAGAATTTCCGAAATCTCCCAAATTTAACATTTCTGCCGTTTGCGCAGATAAAGTCCGAATTGCGTCAAATTAGAATCAGTTGTTAAACTCTTTGCCCTAAACCTACTTGAAGTGAACACAAAACTCAATTTTGGCCCCATCAAAAAAGTAAATGAGACCCATGTCATAATTGTTACGGCTTTGCTGTAGCGATGACCGAAACCTCCCATGTTATTCCAATGGGGAAATCACCAGAACGTTTTTACACTTTAGACTTTCACCAACTCCTCCCAGGGCATCAGCCCTATTAACCTGAAATTTGGTGAGACTCATCTTCAGGACCATCAAAAGTTATCCACATTTTTATTCAAAGAGTCACTGTGTCTGTGCGGCAAAGCCGCACATTTTGCCAAGAATTCAAAATAAAATTGCTTTTTGATGGTAAAACAAAGGGGAGAAGATGTGACAGCGTCACAGATTCAGCAGTAGGCGTAATAAAAGGACAATTGCGGCGTGGCGGCGGTGTGGCGGCGGCGTGGCGAGGGCCGATCATTGCCGCTTGCGGCTATATTTATGTTTACTTTTGACCAGTGCTAATTATTTAATGAATAAATATTGATAATATTCCAATATCACATATAAATATTTACTAAATGCTCTGCACTTCAAGAACACATTTTTTGGGGGGATTTTCCCTTTTAAAATATGAAAAACGACACCAAGATTCTGGAAAATATTTATAAATACTTACAACTTTCTATTTCCAGCGTGCAGTTCTGCTCGTCCAGCGGGTACCTGCGCAGGTCCATCATGCAGGCCGCAGTGGTGGTGATCCTAATGGACACGGAACACAAACACGATCTCACAGTTCAACAAAAGGAAGTATAATAGTCTTTATGAAGCTCCCAAGAACAGAAGTTAATCAAATAAGTGACACTAATTTAGATTTACATATTATTTGCCTTGTTTCAATGCATTGCTTCGTATTTCAAGGTCAATTGTAAGATCTCGTATATATATATATATATATATATATATATATATATATATATATATATATATATATATATAACCGTGTCTAACTGTTCCACCACTGTATTATTTTGGTGATTCTGGACAATCACCTTAAACCGTACAGGACGGTGCCATCCGGGTGCAGTCGGATCATGCGGTTCTTCACCGTCACGCCGTGCACAAAAGACTTCTTGTCGTTGATGAAGTACGTGTCCGGGACCCACAGCTGGTCGGCCACGCGGTTGTCCAGCGTCAGGTTGAGGGGGATGCCCGTGTAGGAGAGGCGCTTGTCCCTCCAGGACTGCTGGAAGTACATGGTGATGGTGTAGTCCTGCGAAGAGAAGGCCCAGCACACTTCCTCCATTTCCAAGTTCAAAGTAGTGGTGATGAAAGTGGAATTTGAAAGTCAAGTCACAAAACAACCGTAAGAAATGATGAAAATAATAATCGTGACAATTTTAGAAGCAAAATGATGTATTCATTTTTCAATATATATCCAAAAATATAGACGAAATGTAAAGAACTGTTTTTATCTGGATGTTTTTGTCATTTTTAACCTCATTTTGTCTTTCAATGTCATAAAGCTGGTCACAAACTTGAGGAATAGTGACATGTTAGACCACGGGAATGAAAATAAATGAACGGTTTCCCCTTTTGGTAACAATAACAATAATCACACTAAGATTTGATATTGTGACATCCCTAATTATTACTATATCAACTTATGTTCAATAAGTAATGCTGGAACATGAGTTTTCAGGGGCTCAATATTGATTGTGTTTAGATTGTGGGGAATGTGTTATTTAACTTTTATGACTAATTATAGAAACTAAATGAGTACTTAAGTGTTTCATTCTGCTATTTGAATTGAATATATATATTTCAAAATGAATCATAATATTTCAAAGTTAATATTTATCATTCCTGTATCCGCTTATATTGTGCACAGTGACCTGACTCGTGACTATAAACGTTAAATCTCAAACCCAAACAATATCTTTTCTACTCTCCATAGATATTACTTTGCTAAGATGTTGCACAGTATGACATCAAACATATCCATCTCCATGGAGACAAGCTGGTGGTGCCACAAGGCCAAGTAGGTCAGATCTGTGGGAGGGCGACCTTGCTCACAGTAAAAATGCCAGTTTTTCAAGGTGTTTTGAGCAGTGTCATGTAAATGGGAAAAGTAAGTTACTACCATTCATTCCAGGCTACGCAATGACATCTCCATGGAGACAAGCAGGTGGCGGACCCTCCAACAGAAAAGTGACATTGTGCAACTTTGAAATCGTGATGATATTGTCCCTAAATTGTTCAGCCCTATTCTCAGCCTATCACCGCTCTTATGGACATCTTAGGCTCTAATTTGTGCCTGTATTTGAACTGGGAAAGAAGAGAGCTGAAAAGCAACTCTATTTCATCCTAAAATTGCTGTTTACAAGTGCGTGTCCTCCTTGATCTGCCACACTACTGTTAAAACAGCCTGTCATCAGAGAAAGCCTTTAACATTACAGCTCCTATCATCTCCAGCTCCTAAAGTGGGTCATTTTACCGCCACAGCATCAAACTTCTCTTACTGTCGTGGGTCATCGCAGCATATTTGACTTGAGTTGTCCCTGGTTACCCTCAGGAAGCTCTTAGTGCATCTTTTCCCAACTTACTTGTGTTTCTGTGCACTGCAGTAAACAAGAATATAGAAATTCATGCCCTGTCATCACTACTGCAGTGTGCTGCTGCTGCTGCATGACCTACTTCCTGCTGCGCTCTACTGTATATAGATACAGTGGGTACTCTGAAGTCTCTGCTTTGATCTTTTCTGCATGTAGGTGCGCTGGGTGCTCTCTGCTGTCTACTGTGCAAACAATCTGTTGTGCTTTAGCACAGCTGCAGGTGCAGGGGTGGAGTCTCTGCTCTGGGCTGTATGTGGGCTGCTCCCTGCTTTCTGCTCTGCATACAGTGTGGAATGGAATAACTAAACATCTAATTGCACTGCCATTCCCATTTGATTCACAATTTATGGTTTGATATATTCTGTTCCAAAAGCTTATCAACATATAAGAATCTTGAGATCCTTCACTGGCATTCTTCTTACTGTTCCAGTATTGAGTCTGAGTTTGGTGCAGCAGCATTCTCACTAATGCTCCAATCAAGTGGAACAGTTTACCTAGCAATAAAATGTGCCCCTTCACTTACTACTTTTAAAAGCAAGCTGAAAACATTTCTTGTTTAGCACAGCATCTGTTTGGTTTATGAGATCAATGTTTTGGGGGTTTTAATCCTCCTCTACGTCTTCCCTTTTTATTCTTTATTGTACCAGGCCCATTGCCTGTCTTATGTTTGATATATTACTGTGTAAGAGAGATGTTTTGTTTCTAAACGTTACTGTCATATTATCTTTTAAAGCACATGGTGTTGCATTAATGTATAACATGTGCTCGTTATATAAATGTTCACATTTTAAACAGCTCTAGAAGCATTGACTGAGAACTGGACTTTAAACAGATCCAAGAACCCCACATTCCACCACATTTAGGTGGTCTCAACCAGTGATTCTTAACCATACAGGCTCATGGTAATGCCGGGAGCACCTTCTTGAGGGCTGCAAAATGGATAAAATAGCACGCAATTAATATGGATGTTCCCCAGATTTTTTATGCTGAAACATTTGGCCCCAAAGTTGAAATGTTAAAGAACTAAACTACAGGGTTAGCAGCCTTTACACACAATTAAAAGGCATATTTGGTTGTTTTTATGCTTAAATAATTGCAATCTGGATTCAATTGTGATAAATATGGCAGCCCCAGTATTACCTGTCTTTAGCTGCTCTCAGTGGGTGTAGTGAGGTACTCTCCCCATGAATACTGTGGGGTGCTCCCCTGGTCTTTAGCAGTCACTCACTAGAGCATAGAGTTGTATTCAAGAGAATACGACTAAATCACAATATGAAGATGTTAGTATAATAGCAGAGCAAGAATGAGGTCACACACATTGCCCAGCTCTACTCTGCATTCTACTGCACAGTGGGGTGCTCTCTACTACATGTGTGGGGTACTCCCTGTTCTATGATACATACATGTGTGGGGTACTCCCTGTTCTATGATACATACATGTGTGGGGTACTCCCTGTTCTATAATACATACATGTTTGGGGTACTCCCTGTTCTATAATACATACATGTGTGGGGTACTCCCTGTTCTATAATACATACATGTGTGGGGTACTCCCTGTTCTATAATACATACATGTGTGGGTTACTCCCTGTTCTATAATACATACATGTTTGGGGTACTCCCTGTTCTATAATACATACATGTGTGGGGTACTCCCTGTTCTATAATACATACATGTGTGGGGTACTCCCTGTTCTATAATACATACATGTGTGGGGTACTCCCTGTTCTATAATACATACATGTTTGGGGTACTCCCTGTTCTATAATACATACATGTTTTGGGTACTCCCTGTTATATAATACATACATGTGTGGGGTACTCCCTGTTCTATAATACATACATGTTTGGGGTACTCCCTGTTCTATAATACATACATGTGTGGGGTACTCCCTGTTCTATAATACATACATGTTTGGGGTACTCCCTGTTCTATAATACATACATGTGTGGGGTACTCCCTGTTCTATAATACATACATGTGTGGGGTACTCCCTGTTCTATAATACATACATGTTTGGGGTACTCCCTGTTCTATAATACATACATGTGTGGGGTACTCCCTGTTCTATAATACATACATGTTTGGGGTACTCCCTGTTCTATAATACATACATGTTTGGGGTACTCCCTGTTCTATAATACATACATGTGTGGGGTACTCCCTGTTCTATAATACATACATGTTTGGGGTACTCCCTGTTCTATAATACATACATGTGTGGGGTACTCCCTGTTCTATAATACATACATGTGTGGGGTACTCCCTGTTCTATAATACATACATGTTTGGGGTACTCCCTGTTCTATAATACATACATGTGTGGGGTACTCCCTGTTCTATAATACATACATGTTTGGGGTACTCCCTGTTCTATAATACATACATGTTTGGGGTACTCCCTGTTCTATAATACATACATGTGTGGGGTACTCCCTGTTCTATAATACATACATGTGTGGGGTACTCCCTGTTCTATAATACATACATGTTTGGGGTACTCCCTGTTCTATAATACATACATGTGTGGGGTACTCCCTGTTCTATAATACATACATGTGTGGGGTACTCCCTGTTCTATAATACATACATGTGTGGGCAGTAATGCTTAAGAAATGTATTTAGTTCAGAATACTGAATACCTGCATTAAAATGTATATGTTACGTATCATGTTACTTGGTCAAATCAGAATACTGTATTTTGAATACTTTCACATTGAGTTGCATAATGTGATAGTGTGAAAACGCAACATGGGATTAAAACCGCTTGCATTGTTGTCATGCATTTATTTATGAGACAAGAGAACCTTTATCACAAATGAGAGAAGGAAAAATTGCAGATGCACTCTGTAAACTATACTATACAATACTATACTATACAATACTATACTATACTATACAATACTATACTATACAATACTATACAATACAATACAATACTATACTATACTATACTATACAATACTATACTATACTATACTATACAATACTATACTATACAATACTATACGATATTATACTATACTATACTATACAATATTATACTATACTATACTATACAATACTATACAATATTATACTATACTATACTATACAATATTATACTATACTATACTATACTATACTATACTATACTATACAATACTATACTATACTATACTATACTATACAATACTATACTATACAATACAACACTATACAATATTATACTATACTATACTATACTATACAATACTATAAAATACTATACAATACTATACTATACAATACTATACTATACAATACTATACAATACTATACTATACTATACAATATTATACAATACTATTCTATACTATACAATACTATACTATACAATATTATACTATATTATACTATACTATACTATACTATACTATACTATATGTGCTGCTTTTTCTATTTTTTAACACTCATTCTGTGAAGTCTGAAGCCTAATTTGGTGTGTTCAAATACCACAATGATTTTAGGAAAGTAACTGTATTCTGAACACCTGAGTAACTGAACCAGAAAACAGTTTACAAATAAGTATTCTGAATACATATTTTCTTTCCATGTACTCAGTTACTTCCGTACACTGGCAGTGGGATACATAACATGGCTGCAGACAGAATAAATGTAAGTGCAGTACAATGTACTTCCTGTTTCTCCTCTCTGATTACAGATGCAGTGAGGTACTCGCTCAGGTCTCACCTAGTGGATGCACTTGGGTACTCCCTGTTCTTTACCATTTGTTGGGGATATGAGCCCAGTCAAATATGTACTCTCTATTTGCAACCGCACAAGAAATAAATGAGGTCCTCTCTGTTAGAACTGGTGTAAAGCTGGTGCAAAAAATCTCAAGAAAATGCCGGAGAGTGTTTGAAATCACAGCACAGAGGGCCTGTTTGCTGATACTTTGCTCTCGGCCCCACCCTCTGCATATGTTATAATTTATGCATGTCTATCTGCAGAACTAATACATTATATAATACGAATTCTGAAACAACCATAACGCTGCATGAGCCAAGTGCAAACCTTTACTGCACCAGCATCCTCTTCCTCCTCATCCTCATCCTCCTCCTCCTCCTCATCCTCATCATCATCATCATCACTAAAACGTGCAACATCTTCACCTGCACACACTGGCTCTCGCGGCTGCTCCTCTGCATCAGTGCTCCACAAACTCCCCGGCCTTATGTAATTACTGCAACCTGCTCCTCTCTCCGCTCACTCCAGGAGACTACCCCCCCCCCCCCCCCCCCCCCCCCCCCCCCCACACACACACACACACACACACACTCTGCACCCACGGGAGCAGAGAAAAAAGCACGGGACTGACCATGTTAACTTCAGAGACCATGTCAATGCTGGCGATGTCTATGCTCATGCCAACGTCCACAGGTGCGCCTGCAAGAACACACAACACACGGCGTTACGATGCGTCAGGACGGAGAGCGCGCACGCACACACACACACACACACACACACACACACAAACACACACACAAACACACACACACACACTGCAGACTCTGAATGTACCTCCAAAGTCAGGCCTCAGGCGGATGTCATAGCCCTTCAACAGCTTGTCCACCGTGGCTTTGACATATGACATGTTACTGGGCTCACTGGCACTGGACACAAACATGACGGAGCAGTGAAGTTGTGCCCCCCCCCCAAAAAAAATAACGTGCATTGAAACACAGGCATGCTTTTTTCCCCCTCACCTCTGTGAAGCCCACGCCGTGGAAATCTGCAGCAGGGAGAGGCAGAAAAGCCCGCATAGCCCACGCGTCACACCGGCGGCGGCCCCCATGTCCACTCCGCTGCACCTGAGCCCGACGCAGGATCCCGCACAAGTCGACTCTCTCTCAGGCTGCGCAATTCTTAGAGCCCCAGCGCAGGCATCGTCCTCCCCCCCCCGCATCCACACGCATTCAACCGTCACAAAAAAGACGCGAGGAGAGGAAAAAAGGAAAAAAGGCGGCAAAGAAAAGGAGGATCAAACGCATAGAAATGGCCAAAAAGCCGCGTTAGTTCATCCGTCTTCTGCTCCAGTGGCCCCGGACACAGCACAGTGTTGGAGTTGCGTTAAAAGGCTCCGCGGATGTGACGAGGGTCCAGAGGGTGCTAACTGCAGTGAGGAGCTCGGCCTATCGCTGCCTCTCAGACTCACTTCATCCTAAACACGGGCAGGCAGGCAGCGGGATGGTGAAGTGTATGTGCAGAGCAGCGGTCATGTGTTCCTCCCCGACGCACGGCACAGAGGACACGTGCTTCTCCGGCTCCCGTCCTCCACTGGGCAGGGGAAACGGGCGTAATTAGCTTTATGGGGGTTTCACTTAGGCTATTTTGGTCCTTTTCTTTCAATAGGCTACACACACACACACACACACACACACACACACATATATATATATATAATTCTTTTTTTCTTTTTTGCTGCATCTGTGTCTTTTGCAAGCAGTCCAGTTTGTGACCTACCTCCCCCACCTGGCTGCTGCACGCCAACTGAATTATTAATAAGAAGACCTCCATCATGCTCACGGAGGCGCATCTTAAAATCATCCCCCAAATCATCATCTTTATTGTTCCTCTAGGATTGTCAGTGCAAGTGTCGTTCCGTGGTAATAGACCAGACATGAGCACAAACAGCAGCAAGAGCATATTTACTGAGACGTGTCCAGCACATTAAGCTTTAGGACATTATGTGATCCAGTTCTAAGGCGCCTATGGAATTCTGGGAGAACGAGCCGTGACCCAGAATAGACAGGTAGCTTTATAAAGTATAAATCATTTCGCCAGCAGTGACAGTGGGTTAGGCTCATGACAGACTATAATAGGTCTTTTCCACCCGCGGTTAAAGCTAATTCCTCGACAGCAGAGGGCGGTGTAACGCAGTTTAACTTCTATACCCTTCTGTTAATTGGAAAGTTTCTGGGGTTATTTTTAAATCAGTGACAGAACAGAAACAAAACATCTCGACACTGCATGTTAACTCGTTACACACGGGCTCCATCGTCTCTCATCTCATCTTTTGAAACGGGTGTAGGCCACGGTCACGCCGCGGGCCTGCGGTCGTGACGGGGCGCGTCAGTCACCAGCGCGTGCCACGGGCGGTGGAGCAGGGGCGCGTTAGTTCACGTGCTCCACTTGATGCTTCAGGATCCAGAACAGTGTGGATTTGATGGATTGCCGCCGACGCCGCCTCTTGTAGACACACACACAGGCGAAGGCGCGTCTGGGGTTCACGCCATAGAGAGAAGAAGACGTCAGGCTCCGGTGCGCGCTCCGACCCCATGGCTCCTCCGGCCGTGCCCACGCTGCTCCCGCTGCTCCCGCTGCTCCCGCTGCTCCACGGCCGCTCCGGCTGTCTCCCACTGCTGCTGTCTCTGCTCGTGCTGGGCCACAGCCGGTGAGTTTGGACTGACACATGTTGAGGCTATTATTATAGGCTATAAAATGCACGAATATATAACGGGCCCGCCTCATTTATTTGCGCGCGTTGTGTGATATTTAAAGGAAAAACATGTTTCAGCTGCTGTTTTGCTTCTGCTGTAGTTGTGAGGCAAAGTTCAACTCAACGCGCTCTTCCAAAGACATCACCACTTTCACCAAGATCCTGGACAGTCTGCTGGATGGATACGACAACCGCCTGAGACCGGGGCTCGGAGGTGCTTTGATCCGTTATGTTGCCATGCCTTTTACAAATAGAGACATTTGCACAATATAACTCATAAACACGCGTCTCTTGTGTCATGACAGCTTTGTTTAGGAAAATATCTCTGTGGTATTGAAAAGATATTGTTGATTTGCCATAGATCGAGTGACTGAAGTGAAAACAGACATCTATGTGACCAGTTTTGGCCCAGTGTCCGACACAGACATGGTGAGTATAGACCCACACACTATATGCATACACTGTTTTATAGTTACCATCACACACAAGCTACTTAATTCATCTTCATTTTACTCTGAAATTGTTGTCTTTGTCTTATTGTTGTCTTTGTCTTATTCAGATATTTTATGCAAAACCTGCACAGCTGCTTTTTGTTCATTGTTGCTTCCTTTGTGGCGTCTGCTCAAATATTTAAGTGGCTCAGCAGCAGAGGTGGAGCAGAGTGCACATTAAGTGGATAAGATTGAAGCAACACTTCTCTAAAAATGGAGAAGGAGCTGGCTTTCTTATGTATTTTTAACCGATTCCATCAAAGTTGCATCAGATAATGTCACTCACTCCTATATATGTGTCCTTTGTGTTCTAATAGCACAGCACTTAGCCATTTGAATCCTAAGGAAAGCTTTCAGTCGTACTTCATATCTTGCCTCCTATAAAATGCATCATTGTAGGAGCACACGTACCTCCAAATACACCATCATGGGGGAAAATATGTGTTATTCTCTCCAAATATTGGGATTAGATGTTTTAGAATCAAGAGTGAATTCACAATTAGGGATGTCAAGATTATTTGCTTCATCGATAATTGTGATTATTCAAGTCACAATATAATATAGTACAATATAGTCACAATATGATCGTAAGAACTAGAAACTAATAATCTAGCCTTTTTTTAAAGGAAAATTAAGACATTTCTATTCAATCTGTACTCCAAAAAGTACACCTAAATAAACAGTGCTTTTTATGTAGTTGTTTATATCCCAATAAATTCACTTTTCTTTGGTTATGTGTCAATAATTGTTACACTGTGATGTTTCTTCTCACAATATTCATTTTTACACCATTTCCAGTCACTTCCATATTCCATGCTTAGCTCATTCGAACCGCTCTAATTGCAATTTTTATCTGATTCTGATATTCATCTCGCATTCATCTTGAAAAGTGGACATTTCAACACTTCTTACCTATTGTGCAAACTCCCAAAGGCCTAAATAAAACAGTGGCTTCCTCTAAATGCCGGTCCTCTTCCAAACAAATGCGTTGTGTGCACTGTGGTGATGCGTGATGCGGGTGGGCTGCACACAGGCCGTCGGAGGTGATGTGGCTCTGAGGCTGATGGATACGAGAGCTGACACTCGCCCGGGGTAACAGTTGGACTTTAACCCGACGATGCTCTGGCGGCCTGGATACTGGCTGTGAACCCTAAATGCATGTGAAATAAAGCTGCTGAAATGATCTGGAGAAATGGCGTATGAAATGTTACTATTGTGTTATGTGGAGTTGTGGCTGAATCTCAGTTTTTTTTCTTCGTGTGTTTCCCTGGCATCTGACAAACCATCTGCCTCTCGTGTTCAATGATTCATATGCAGTAATGGTATAGACTGTGTTGGTCTGTACTGTACTTAAAGGTGCTCCGTGGACATTTATTATCACCAGATTGTCTCCAAGGATTTGTGATGGCTTTGAAAGTTACACAGTGCACCTTTAAGTAAAAGTACTATTGCTTTCAAGTAAAAAGTTGTGGCAAAGTATTTTGTGATATTTGTTGAAGTAAACGGCCTGCTTTATGATTTAGAGTGCATTTAATTAGGACAAATTAAATGTTGGTACTTCTAAAGAATATTGCATTAAAAAGTGAGTCATATAGGGCCTCTGGGCCCGAGGGGTACAACATGCCACTACTGTAATATTTAAGTTAATACAGTAAAATAACTACTGATTTACTAACATTGCTTTGCAAAACTGCCCTTCCAATACTGAACCAGAATTAAACTAGGACTAGATCAGGACCAAACCAGGTTTAAACTAGTGCTAAACCAGAGAGAAACCAGTAAAAATGCTCTCAATACTCAAGCTGCACTCACAAGTAGAGATGTCTCACTATGGAATGTTATTGACAACGTGACCAAACAACAGTGAAATCTGTCATTTTCTTTCATTTTCATTGTCTAACACATTACCAGTCTTCAACACGTGACCAGCTTTATGAAATCAAACTTTCTCAGTGATAAAGTAAAGTTAATGTGACATATACAGCCAGATAAAACATTTCGATACATTTTTGGGTGTAAATATGGGATCGAAGTGTCTTAATTTTGCTTCTAAATTTTCCCAATAATAATTGTTCAGTCCTTACTATTATATTATATCACTATGTTATCAGTAAAATTGTTTAGTCATTATTAGACAATAATCGACATACAGCCATTGATTCACTGCGGAAAAGGTATTATTCAAGTAGAAGTACAAATTGTGGTGTGATACAAAGTAATATGTGCTTGTCTTTCTTTCTGCTGCCTGTTGTCTACCTGCAGGAGTACACGGTGGACGTGTTCTTCCGCCAGAGCTGGAAAGACGAGCGCCTCAAGTTCCACGGACCGATGAACATCCTTCCTCTGAACAACCTGATGGCCAGTAAAATATGGACGCCCGACACCTTCTTCCACAACGGCAAGAAGTCCGTGGCCCACAACATGACCATGCCCAACAAGCTGCTGCGTATCATGGAGGACGGGACACTGCTTTACACCATGAGGTCCTACTTTCTGATACTGCGGACGAATAATGCATGTAGGGCTGGGGCGGGGCAATATGGCACACGGTATTTCCTCATGTTAATCAGTCAAAATGTTCACTTTGAGTTTATCATGTCTTTTAAAAAACAAATCAATACTAATTTCTTGAACATAAGCAACACAGACATTTAATCATTTCCATTTAATTAACAGTCACGTTTCAAACTGAGGCTTGTTTGGCTGACATTGCACGAGTTTGGATAAAAATAATAATGATCTATAGTATAGCAATTGCGATTAGTTTTGCAAATTATGTTTTAAAGTCTGGATTCAATGCACAACACATTTTAAACACGAGCATTCATTCTGAGACAAGACTGAGATGAGAACTACTAAATCACAAGAATTCTAAATATAAGAATCCTATTTGTAAAGGTTTGAACTTCAGTGTAGACTGTTTTTCCCCCTAAATAGACAAGATATTTTATTGTTCGGAGCGGGCATTCAAAAAAAATATAATAATTGAACTTGGGTTGTAGCAATTACCTACTTATTATGTAAAAAATAATCTTAGTTGAATTTTGATGAACGTAATTATTATTTGGACAATACAGACTCTAAAACGCACAAAAAAACGTTTTATTACAAAGACATTGTTAAATCAAATAGTCAAAAGAGTTCAAATAAAAATTAAATAAAAAAGCAGTTTATTCTTAAATATTCTCTCTCTTCGGTCCCCATATTTCAACCTTTATTTGGTCTCTCAATAGAAATAATGCTTTGGCTGTCGACTACCTAATTTGCACAGCCCTAAATGCATGTTTGACTTTGAAATACTTCTGGAAAAGCACTATATAGAACTTTTGTAATATGTATAAATCCTAGCTGTTTGGATCAATGTGTTTTTGTGTTCAGGCTGACTGTTCAAGCCGAGTGTCCCATGCACCTGGAGGACTTTCCCATGGACTCCCACTCCTGCCCTCTGAAATTCGGAAGCTGTACTTGAAATATCCTTGTTTCTTCTGCACGACTTCACTATTCCTTTCCCTGTTGTTGTTGTTTTTTTAAAATGCATTCTTGATTATCACCTTCTGCATGTTCATCAGGTTCATCTGGTTTGGTTTGTGCACGTGAAGCAGTCGTGTTCGAGCCGATCGTCGCTCTCAGTCACCCGTGCTTCTCTTCTTCAGACGCCTACACCAAAACAGAAGTGACGTACATCTGGACTCGAAATGCGTCCGAGTCTGTGGACGTGGCAGCGGACGGATCCAGGCTAAACCAGTACGACCTGGTGGGGCAGACCGTGGGCACAGAGACCATCATATCCAGCACCGGTGAGAGGCTTTGTACAATACATCATGTTTATCTATGGTTATCGCTGGGAATGTAAAGATGATTTGGTTAATCAATAATTGTGTTGATTTAAGTCACAATGTTATAAAAAAAAAAAAGAAAAGATAAGAATTGTGATGTATGATTGTATATTGTAAATGTATATGAAAAACAGAGAAAGAAATTGCAGCAAATATCTTGGCCTTTCTCTTCTGTGGGCGGTGTTTACTGTTAAGGAATGAAAAAAAATGCATTTCCAATTCAAAATATGATGAAACAGATTCACTTCCATACGCATAATGTAACTTTACGATGAAAAGGTTTGATTTCATAATTCTGGTCATCTACAAGCGGCGGGGTCATGTATGTTTGTATTATAATGTATGAAAGTAAGAATTTGACTGGGTTACTCCTGTCGTGATCATAATCGTGATGTTTCTTCTCAAATGTGATATTGTGACATCCTTAGTTATCACGTCTTCTTTTTTGAAACTTGTTTTTGTGTCTTTTTTCCCAGGTGAATACACTGTGATGACAGCACATTTCCATCTGAAGAGGAAAATTGGCTACTTTGTGATTCAGACATATTTGCCTTGTATCATGACGGTCATTTTGTCCCAGGTTTCCTTTTGGCTCAACAGGGAGTCTGTCCCTGCCAGAACTGTGTTTGGTGAGTCATTCTTCTTTCTGTATGTTTCAGAAAACAACAATAACTCTGGGGCTTTTAGTGAGTTTTGGACATTACTTTAATTGACATGAAATTGTTGTTGTCTTTTGAGTGAGTCATGCATGTTTGAGTGAGTCTGCTTGTCCTGCTTTTAAGGCTTGAGTGCTCACACAAAACAAATCAATGATTGTCCTTGACCACAGCCTACTTCTTTGAACTATTAAGTCTGGGTCAAAATGTTCAAGATGTTTTCAAATGTCACTGTTTGCTCTGGTGAAATAATGAAAGACAAGGCCAGCCGCAGAGAATTTGTTCTATTTGATGGACTTCAAGTAGATTTAACTCAATATTGCTGTAACGTCCAAATGGCGTCGATATTTCGATCCAATATGGCCGACTTCCTGTGCGTCATGGGCGACGCTCGTCTCATGGAGCTCCATCACTGTCCCAAATGTCCAGAACATAGGCCAAAATATTTTTTTCTAGTGGTGCTGTTGAGTCGAGGCGCGTCAGACGATCTATATCCCTATGTAAGACTAAAAAAAAAAAAAAAAAAAAAGTAGAAATCAATAGAAGAACAATAGAACAATGGCAAATATTGATTCCAGAGGCCCCTATATTTAGTAAAAATAATGTAAGGAAGTAGAAAAAGGTTCGTCTGGACAATTTAAAGTCAAGACGTTTTGACTTCTATTCCAAAGACATTTTCAATCTCTGACATTTGGTTGGAGGACACATTTTAAAACATGGTCCAGATGACTTCCTCTAAAGCCTTTTCACTCCTGGACAAATTACGGAGAGTTGTCAATAAATATATTTAAATGATATGGTGATGATTATTCCACCACATCCCTGTGCCTGTTTTTCAGGAGTGACTACAGTTCTCACCATGACAACTCTGAGCATCAGCGCTCGGAACTCTCTGCCCAAAGTGGCCTATGCTACAGCCATGGACTGGTTCATCGCGGTCTGCTACGCCTTCGTCTTCTCCGCCCTCATCGAGTTTGCCACTGTCAACTACTTCACCAAGCGCGGCTGGGCCTGGGACGGCAAGACTGTTGTGGAGGACAAGGTGCTGACGGGACAGAGGCTCATGTTGTGACATCAAGTATTTAGAGAGTGAAACGTTTCATATTCTAACATCATTTATTAAAGGGGACATATGCAAAATCAACTTTATTAACCCAGTTGCCCTCAGACATCCCTGTACTTAGTTGTGATTATTTGAAAAAAAGTCTGCAACTCATTAAAAATAAAAAAAAAAACATGTAAATGACAAGAAACTGCTTTTTACGGTGAAATGCCACTATGTTCTGCAGTTCTTCAGTTTTGAACAGAAAATCAATGGACCAGTTTCTATTTTAGATCATTATTGCTGCTTACAATGAACAATATGTGAAATGATGATCTACTAATGACGTTCTAATACCAAGAACTTGAATAAAATCCTAATATGTGTCCTTTAAGTATTAAAACATTCCCAATAAATGCTAAATATGCCCCTACACATCACATCTATAGTAGCTACTTGTACAGTATGAGGCAGTATCCCATCTAATAATTGTCTATCCAAATTTGTATTCCTATTTTCATGCCTTTTTCATTTTTGTAAAACTGTAAACTATGAATATGGAGTGGAATTTTGTCTCTATTCGGTGCTCAATCATTACAAAGATTTATTGTTGTCAATGTGAAAAACAAACTCTTGCCTTTTGGATTTTAATGTTTAAACTGGCAACACAAACACCTTCTGGAGTTATCCGATAACCGAAATGCCATGTAAGCAGTTTGATGTGAGTAATCTGATTTCTTCCAGATTGTTCACATGTGTACAGGGTTTGACCGGGACAATAATGCAAGCTATTGTGGCAAAGACAGAAATAAAAGAACAAATGTTAAACTTCGAAAGAGTTATTTGAAAATCCACTCCAAAAATGATTGGTTTATCTGATTATTCCAGTTATCTGATTGTTTCCGGCCCTTTAAACGCACTCTTCTGTTCTTGTACGTTATCACTGCATTGACCACGTTGTCCTACTATTCCCACAGAGGAAGGAGATGTCTATGACCAAGAAAAACAACGCGTACGCCGTGGCCGTGGCGAACTATTACCCCAGCCTCACCAAGGACTCCCCCATCCCCACCATCTCCAAGTACGCGCCCACCGACCAGAGCAGGAGCCCGGCCATCACCGTCACCAAGAGCGACCAGGCCAAGAAAACCTTCAACAGCGTCAGCAAGATCGACCGGCTCTCCCGCATCATGTTCCCCGTGCTGTTCGGAGGCTTCAACCTGGTTTACTGGGCCACGTACCTCAACAGAGAGCTGGTCATCAAAGACATGGAGACTTTTAGTTGAAATGCACGCAGAAGGTAACGTGTTTTAGTCTGGGTTGTGAAGCTCAGGCCTGTCACCATGGTTACTGTACTGACTCAAGTGGGAGAAGGAAGAAACGTTTTAGGGCTCTATATTTGTCATGTGTTTGCACTAGTGGGGAATTGTTCAGTTTTTTGTAGTTGTAGAGGGTTATTAGCAGCTTTCGTCCAAAACTTGATTTATTCTACTTGAAAAAAAAAAAAAAAGACAACAAAAAATAATAGTAAAGATTATTTGGTTAATTATTTGATTGTTCAGGTCACAATGTAATCGTAAGACCAAAAAACATCAATCGTGACAATTTTAGAAGCAAAATGAAGTATTTTTTGTTCAATATACAGCCTAAAAATAGACCAAATGTAAAGAACTTTTATTTATATGACCGCTTTTGTCATATTTATTTATTTATTTAGAAAGTTCAATTTCAGTAAGCTGGACACAAGCTTGAGGAATAGTAACGTGTCAGACAACGGGAATAAAAGACAATTCAAGGTTTCGGTGTTGTTTGGTCACAGTCCCAAAAATCGTGAATAGTTGTCAAACTGATTTTACTTCTCACAATAATCGTAACATAAATATTTGATATTGTGACATCCCTAGTACTTTTTTTATACTACCATCAGTTTATACTAGTTTTGATGAAGCTCAATTTTATGTCCAATTCCAAAACTGTTCAGGAAAAGTCAAATTTTGTCCTGTTTATGTGATTTTGTATAGATTTTTGTCAAATGTTTCTATCAAATCTAGTTCCTCTAGTTTTGGTCTTGATTAATATCTGATGTTTGATACTTTTGACAACCCTTTTCATAATAGATACAAAATAAGACGTTTTTAAAATTCTGTATTCTTCAATATGTTTATCGTGATATTTTCTGTAGCATTTTATCACCCAAAAAAAGTATTATAATTATGGTGACAGGCCTGACCAAGCTAACTCCAATCGAGACAACTCTTAACTCCTCCTCACACTGTGAAACTCCGGCCAAATTTCCGCCACAGCAGCAGAACCATCAGCCTCTCCACTTCTCACAGCCTTCTACCTTTTCAGCGTCTGTTTCGGTCACGCGACACCGATCCTGTAGCCCAGCTTGTTCACCGCAGCAGCAGAGCCAACACCACCCTCCTCAGCCTCTCCATCTCCTTCACTGCCACAAAAAACACAAAAAAAACTGCATCCTCTCCAGTCATTTAGACGTCAAATTTCCCTTTTGTTCGTTCAAAGGCGCAGGGTACGTGGTGTATGTTGTTGTTGTAGCACATTTGGCATGATATTTACTATTGAGAGAAGTGTGCATCTTTAATTAGTTTACAACACTTAACGATATAGGTGTATAAGTGTGTCCGTACTCGTAAACACTGCCAATCACATACTGAACAAAGGGCATTGGATATTTGTTGTCTTATTCACACGTGAAGCCTACGACCAAGTGCCCAATAGTTTTGTCACGATACTAAAATGTCAACCTCATATTTCGATACGAAGGGCTGCAACTAACGGTCATTTTGCTAATCGATTAGTCGAGTGATTATTCTTTTGATTAGTTTAGAATGCAAACGTCACATGCAGGAAAAGGTTTGTACTAAATTTGACCCGGATGAAGCTGAAGTGAAGGCGTCGTTTTCATGGAATTACGGCTAAATTTCAGTAATAAAACTTCTTTTCTCAGACCATGGCATGTCTGGGAACCTATAGACAAATGAAGGGTCATTGGATTACTAAATAAATGGCAGATTATTTCTGCCATCTATTATTATTGATTTGTTTAGGATGAATTGATGAGCTCGTTGCAGCCCCACTAAGGCGTATACTAGATTCTTGCTTTCGATACAGACATTTTCAACATAAAACAATAGTAGCGTTTTCTTTATTAACCTCTGTGGTCTTAAACTAGTTCTGATAAAACTCAAGATCATTCTAAAACTGTTCAGGAAAAGTTCAGTTTTTTTATTACGATTACCAACGATAATTGCTGAAATGAGTATCTATATATTTTAGATACTAGTTTTAGTATCGATTAGTTTCTGATTTTTAATACTACTGACAACCGCAGTGCCAAAACCAATACATGTAGCCTCAAAACGATTGCTGTGTGTGTTCTCTGTTTACAACTGTAGCCTATTGCGATTCTCTTGTGCGTTTACTACTTCTTACTGTAATGTTGTGTACACATGTTTCCTCACTTAATTTGTGTCTTTGTGTATTTCTTCGACACGTATGTTATATATGTGTCACATAATAATGCACTCTGACAATCAACGTGCCAGTACTGTACCGAAAGTGTTATAATAAATCTTTAAAGATGTAGTGGATGTGCTTGTGTGGTGTGTTCCTTTGTCTGCTGCTGCTTACCCTGCACCTAAGCTCTCACAGTGATGCCTCAGCAGCCCTTAAGTGTCCCATTCGCTGTACTGTTCACTTTTAGACGCCTCTGCTCCTGCTTTCAACCTGGATGTCTCAAAGTGAACTACACAGTCATTTGAATGTGTTGGGGTTAAAGGCAGTGGATTAGGCCTTTAACTGTAATACATTTTACAATCAGGGGGATTCTTATAATGTGATGTACAGTGTAGTAGGTTATGTTTGAGAGCTGTCAGCCTGAGTCACTTCAGAGCTTCATGTATGTTCCTGCAGGAACTTAACCTTTGAAGCAACAGTTCTTCTTTGAAAAGGAACATTTTCTCAGGCTTGGCCTCATGCATATCACAAGCACACAGCAGCATGACCCTGAGTCCAGAGGCAGAAGGACACGGGCCACTGTCCCACCAGAGCCGGGAGCACATCAGAACAAACCAAACAGAAACACATCATCACCCTCAGATATAGCACACACAAACATCCCTAAAAGTGGTCTGAGGAGAGGGCTCCCAGCCTCCTCTGCCCTGTGCTCGCTCTTGCAGCTGTACAGTGCTGCTCTGCTCGCCTCTGTGTGAGTGGACATGACATGAGGGTTCTTAGCGCGCGCCTCTGGGCACAGTGTGTGCATCCAGCTGAAGACAGAGAATAGAGGAGCATAACGTGCTGTGCGTGCTGCGCGTGCATCAGAGGCAGAAGAGGCAGAGGCAGAACAGAGGGTTTGTTCTGCTCAGCATCACTGCAGACAGAGAGAGAGCGCAGTCCTTTCCGCGCACGCACCGCTGGCTCTGCGCCTCCATCGCGTCCGTCTGTGCGTCCAGCCGGACAAAGCCATGAAGTCCTGGCAGCTCCTCGCGCTCCTGGTTTTATGGTAAGCTCACTGAGATCTCGTTTCCTCTAATAAAAGACCGGCCGTCCACCTGCTCACCAGTCATTCATCCCCCCCACAGCGGGGCCTAAACCCTTTAGCATGAGCATGGCAGGTCGCCCTCTTGTTCTTCTTATTCACCAAATCCGTGTTGGATGCCGTGACCGACATGTAGTCGAGCTGTGCTCTTTTTAGCGGTCGCCAGGTCCTCTGCGCGCAGTCTTTTCTCCGCAGGCTAATCTGGAGCCACACTGCGTCTGCGGGGCCAGATCCACCAGCAGCTGCACGTTTGCCTGGGCCAGGATCAAACAAACGTCTGGGATGTGAATAGAGCCATAATCTGCGTGAGGAAACGCACACGTTGTTGTGTGTCACACAGACCTTTGTGAACCAAACTCTGCTCTTTCCCTCCACGAACAACGACTGTTTTATTAGATCTGAAACATTCTATTTCAGATCATGTAAATTCGTGCCATTTTCATACTTTTGGGTGATTTCTTTGTCCCATCATTTCCTCACAGTCTATATTAAAGCAGCACAATAACATTCTGCTGCTCACTGCTGAGAACAGTACCTTCAAGCCCTTGGTGGACGCCTAAATGAGTAGTAAATTTAACTGACAGATCTCCAGAGGCCCAGAAATACTGTGCAGTCTGCAGCTCAGACTGACTGTTCTGCACACAAGGTGACACTATTGTGCTTTCTAAGTGCTGTTCCTGACCCTGCTGTACTGAAGCCTCTGTTCCCAAGCCTCTGATATATGACTGTGCTGTTTTCAGGGCAGCCCTGGGGCCCAGTAAACAGGACGAGGACTATGAAGATGTGCCTATTAACAAGACGTGGGTGTTATCGCCTAAAGTCTATGAGAGTGACGTCACTTTGATTCTCAATAAACTTCTGGAAGGCTACGACAACAAGCTGAGGCCCGACATTGGGGGTAAGTGCACCTCCTGCTTTCCTTATGAAGAAAGACTGGACTTTTCCCCTCTAACCAGATACACTGCTTTAGTGAGGCCAACGGTGATTGAAACTGCCGTGTACGTGAACAGCATTGGCCCCGTGGACCCCATCAACATGGTGAGGTGACACTGACACTGCACCTGGTGGGAACCATGTGACTGCATGTTTACCTACTCTGTGTACTTCTTGTGCAGGAGTACACCATCGACATCTTCTTCGCCCAGACGTGGTACGACAGCCGACTCAAGTTCAATAGCTCCATGAAGCTGCTGATGCTCAACAGCAACATGGTCGGCAAAATCTGGATCCCCGACACCTTCTTCAGGAACTCCCGTAAATCTGACGCCCACTGGATCACCACTCCCAACAGACTGCTGCGGCTGTGGAGCAACGGGCGGGTCATGTACACTCTGAGGTAACCGCCCCTGTGTGTATATGTGTATATGTATATGTATATGTTTACACCACATGGATGTCACTGGACCAATAGTTACATGTGTTGTTTGTGCAGCTTTAGTGTGCATATATATTTGTCTTTTAGATATGTTTTGCCCTAACCAAAATTAAATCATATTTTGAAAAGACAAACAATTCTAAGAGCGCTTACTCTGTGTCACAATTTTGTTTTTGTCAGGTTGACTATAAATGCAGAGTGCTACCTTAAGCTGCATAACTTTCCAATGGATGAGCACTCGTGTCCACTGGAGTTTTCAAGCTGTAGGTGCTCACATATTTTCCCTTCATGTTATCTCGTCTGCTCCTGAACGCCACATTTCCTACTCTCTTCCCCCTGCCCAGCGGAGGAGCCTCCCTGGGCTATAGTGCACTGGCTAACTGTGCCCCCTGCTCATGGCCCATATGCTTGCGACCGCCTTCTCTCGCCCACACTTTGCCCATCGCCGCTGCAGAGAAGAGCTCACCAGCCCCGCCCGGACCCCCCTGGATGATTTCTGATCCGTGTGCCCCGCCTCATCCCTCATCTCTCACTGGTCTTGTGCTTTGCCTCATGTCCACTTCTTCACAGATCGTCCATTTAGACAACATCTCCAGACAGAAAAGTGCACGCTCATGAAGTCACCTTATGAACATCACTTCTGGGTTGTTGCAAGAAATGAGCCCAACTAAAATAAATCCCTACATTTTGTTGATCTTTATTTACCAAGATCAACAAAAGTATTTGTAATATTACTCGAGCGGTACTCAAATGTCACTCAAGTTTATCAAGAAAATCTAAAAAATCTATATAAACCTCCATCTCTCTCTCTCTCTCCGCCATTAAAAGTAACACAACAACAACAATGACAACAACAAACCTGGACCAAATGTGATGTTCACTGAAGGGACTTTGATGAGACGAGTGCTCAGTTGCATTACCAGTGCTTTATCGGGGGCTGTTTACACACTTTTGGCTGGGACTCTTCTGCGGATTGGCTCTTTGTTAGCATGAAGCTGTGAACACAATATATATCTAGATTCATTTACTTGATTGACCTTGATTATTTCACTTGTTTCTGCCTTTTTTTAAGCTAAATTATCTTGTCTGAAATGTCTTGAAACCAGTGAAAAATCATAAGCAATTAAAATATTGTTGAGGCTAGATATATATTATCTATTGTCTAGGATAGATATTCAGAATGTCTGTTGTGTTCCTCGCGGTGTAAACAGGCCCAGATTCAAATGCTTGTAACAGTTGTGTCGTTCCTCTGTGACAAATGAAGGTAATGCTTTGTGTCGCCTTTGCCCAGACGGTTACCCCAGGAACGAGATCATGTACCGGTGGCAGAGGCGGGCCGTGGAGGTGGCCGACCAGCGCTACTGGAGGCTGTACCAGTTTGCCTTTGTGGGCCTGAGGAACACTACGGACGTGGCTCACACTCAGTCAGGTGACCGGTCGTCCACATGACAGACACTTTGTGGATAGTGCCAGGGAAGCATAATAACAAAGGCAGTTTAGTGATTGATACATGAAAAGTGTTACATAATGTAGTTTATTTTACAATATATCATAGATGTCCCATTTTCTTATAGTCCATTATTGATTGAGATTAGTCCTTGAGAGTCATCCATAGAATATATGCATTTCAAGGTATTCTTTCTAACTATAAATCGATGCAAGATGTACGTTTAATGCCACACTGTGTAACATTAACTGCAATAAGCAATCATCTCCATGGGGACAAGCAAGTGACAGACTATAAAAGATATTTATGAGAGATAGATGACAACAATAATTGCATGAGGTTTTTTATCCATTTCATTAATTTGTCATTTGTACAGGGCCAAAACAGTTTATTTTTAAAGCTGATTTGACTCTTTGTATTTTGTTCTCCAGGTGAATATGTGATCATGACCATCTTCTTTGACCTGAGCCGGAGGATGGGATACTTCACCATCCAGACGTACATCCCCTGCAGCATGATCGTGGTGCTGTCCTGGGTCTCCTTCTGGATCAACAAGGACGCTGTCCCCGCTCGCACTTCGCTGGGTGAGTCACTGCAAATGGGAAGAGGTCAGCAAAAAAAGCCCTGTAGTTCATGTGCGCACAGAGTAGAAGTCAAGCTTTCCTCCAGCGTTTCATGTGGGTAAGTCCAGTAATTAGAGAGATATGAACCTTGAACCAGGTCAAAACATGTAATATGAAGCACACATCTCAGCTGCCCTCTAGCACTTTAAACTAAGAGCTCTTAAAAATGTCAATGTGAAGGCTATCATTCCACCCAAGTGAGTTTATACAATATTTACCCCACGTATAGAAGCATGGCTTGCACAAAAATAAAGTTGGAAAAAACCTTGCTGTCTTGGAGTGAAATGCTGTTAAATTATAAGGCATTGATTATTCTGTATTGTTCATATTACACGGAAGTCTGGGGTCATTTGTACAAAACGAATGCCCAAAATGGAGCAAAAAAGCACAATTATTATTTTTGAAGTCAAGACTATCAAAATGGAGATTTAAGTGTTCAAAAACACTTTAAACCACGGACAAAGCAAAACATTGCCTGTTACCATGTGGTCTGCAAAATCATCTCTGCTTTAAACAGTGAGAGTAGCAGAAGGAAATCTGACTTTAATCTGCCTTTTTATTTTTTTATTTACTTTAATTTTAATTTGTGTTATACTCTATATTAGACTCAATTTCTTGTTTCTTCAATGTTTTACTCTGTTCAGTTGTAAGTATTCTTCTTTTCTTTATTTAATCATTGAATTGTTGTGAAAAAATTGAATCCACATTCAAGTATGTATTTAATTTACTGGTATAAATCAATGCAACGTTTTGGACAATCAACTTAAAAAAGGTCTAACATTATCCAGTTTAAGTATAAATGGAAATAAAAAGAATGAAGTTATATGTAAAGGAAAGTAATCCATAGTATTTCTCACAGTACGTTCATTACAAGAGGCCATCTATGCTTAGGCCTGTTACATGTGAAGAGCATGTGGTACAGGGGTCTCTTCATCCTCTTCATCCTCCTCCTCCTGTAGGCATCACCACAGTGCTCACCATGACGACTCTCAGCACCATCTCCAGGAAGTCTCTGCCCAAAGTGTCGTATGTGACGGCCATGGACCTGTTTGTGTCGGTGTGCTTCATCTTCACCTTCGCCGCGCTCATGGAGTACGGCACGCTGCACTACTTCACCAGCAACAGGCAGAGCAAGAAGGCCAAGGCCAACAACACGCAGGTGAGCGCGGGGGCCACGGGCCCCACGGGCCCCACGGGCCCCACGAGCCCCATGGCTGCCTCCTCTTTACTCTTAAGACACAGGAGAAATGGAAGAACAAAACCAAGGCAACATTTGTTATTAATGTTATTTTACTCTGAATATTCCAAATTATTTTGTTTTGATACTGAATTAATTCAGATTTTTGGGTATTCTTAACTGCCAAGCAAGATGCATTTAAATGAATGATGAAGTATGAAATAGACATTCAAATTTCACACCTGAATATGCTCTCTCATAAAGCACTCTTATTTAAGACAATGGACTGTATTTTTAACTCAAAATAATAGTACTTTCTTTATATTATCGTATGGTCTTATACCGCCTCTGATAAAGCTCAAAATCTATCTAAAACTGTTCAGGAAAGGTCAGATTTTGTCCAGTTTATGTTATTGTGATACTAGTTTTAGTATCAATTAATATCAGATTTTTGACGTTATTAAAAATCCTTTTATAGAAGCAATTAAAAAGAATTAGAATAGAAAACGTGACTTTGATATAAAGCTACATCGTTTTTATAGTATGTACACATTTACAGTACTTCTAAAAATAGAAGTCAATATTTAATAATAGATGAAGTAGAATTTATATTGTATAAAGCATGTACATGTATACTATAGTTAGAGTACTCAGGATGTAGTATATAAACAAACAGGTGCAGTTGTTTGTTTTCAGATTTCAGATGGGCTAAAGGAGCTAATATTTCTGTATTTTGAAAGCGATATATATATAAAAAAAGTAAAATTGTTCAACTAGACAAAAAGAAAGTCTGCTAATTAATAACATTAGTAATTTGACCTGCCCCATGTCCTACAAACACATGAAGGTTGTCTGAGCCCCAGCACACCACCTGCACAAGGACAAACACCCACATTTAGCTGAGGGACAGATTTTTCAGCGGGCCGTGCTCTCTGGCCCGGATACACCACTTTTGACACAGTTTGGGGGTGACAGTACCAGGTCTGGTTCTATTATGAGAATAAAACAAGCTACAGCAGCTACAGTATATTAACATTTTGTGAATAATTTCCCCCCCTTGCTCTGTACAATGACCAATCCAGGACTGAACCAGAATTAAACTAGGACTAATCCAAAACCAACCCAGAAATAAACCAGGTCTAAACCAGGACAGAAGCAGGACTAAACTAAACTAAACTAACAAAGCCTTAAATTGAACATGTCTACACTTAATAAACACATGAATCATTGTTCCTATTGTACAACTGAAATCGTAAATACATGTTTTTAATACTGCACTGTACACAAATAAAACTTTAATACTTTTTGTGCCTTAACTTCCATTGTACCTGGATGTACTACATGGCCTAACCACACCTCTGTACTGCATACTGGACATGTAAAAGGCTGTTGTGACCCCATCTGTGGTCTCCTCTGAGCAGAAGACCTCCAGCCTGATGAACCTCCGCCCGGGCACGTCCCTGCTGCAGATGAACAACATTCTGCCCTATCACGAGGAGGACGACTTTGCCTACGAGTGCCTGGACGGAAAGGACTGCGCCAGTTTCTTCTGCTGCTTCGATGACTGTCGCTCCGGGAAGTGGCGTGAGAACCGGATGCACGTGAGGGTTTCCAAAATAGATTCCTACGCCCGCATTTTCTTCCCCACTGCGTTCGGTCTTTTTAATCTAGTGTATTGGATCGGCTACTTGTATCTATAATACATAAATGAACAGCGTTTCCTACTGTGTGTTTTGAGGATTGGAATGTTCAAGTTTAAACCTGAGGTAGAAGACAGGGTTTGAAAAAAATACTTCAAAGTTTTGTTAAATTCTGTAATATAAGAAAAACTTGTACAAAACCAAGACACTATTTGATATCAATGTTATTTTACACCAAATATTCCCGTAACAGAAAAATGAACACACTTGTTTTGTTTTGATACTCAATGTAAGATAAACTACGGCAAAAGTGAGGGTATTTACTGAAATTATTTATTTGAAAATGAGTTGTTCATGTTGGTCATGGTCTTTTTCATGTAAAGGAAGAATATCCAGTTTCTTATTCTTTTTTTAACAGGCTTTTTTCAGCCAAATGTTACGTCTTAGGTTTATTTGTTTGTTTTGTAATGTTAAATCAAATTAGCTGGTACAAATTGAATGCTATTGGCATCGAAAACTTTGTTCTGAATCAGCCATAGAGAAGAACAAATTTAAATTTCAGAATTGAATTAACAAATAACGTACACATTTTGACGCAAAACCCAATTCATGTTTTTTACAGCTCTGTCGTCTCTTATTCAGCTGGTCTTGGGTTTATACCAAAGAATCCTTGTGTATTTTGTGCGTGTTACAAAAATGTCCAGCTGTTTTTTCATCTGTTCTCTAAAGTAAGTTAGGTCCAATAATTTATATGTTCACGTTCAGATCAGAGAATGTTATAAAAGCCTAATAATCTATGCAAGCATTGGCATTAAAGGGAAAGTACACAGACAAATATTTCTTGTATATTGTTAAAAAAAAAATACTTGTAAGAAGTACCAGCTATTCCTCCCAGCAGCCATTGTTTGATCATGTTTAGTATTGAAATAATAATTAGTTATTATGTTCCTGCTTAAAGCCTTGGCTCATTTAACACTTCCATTTCTTCTTAGTGAAATTATGTATTCAGTGGCCAATTATTTAAAAAAAATGAAATAAATATATAGATATAAATAGATTGAGACATTTTTGAAATAGCGTTCTAATGTTGTATAGGCTTTTTTGGCCTTCATTTAATGTGTTTTCAATATGTAGTCTTAAGTGTGTTACATGCATGCGTCAATTCATGAAAGTGACATATTTTCCTTGTCATCTAAGTTTTGTTTAAGTTTGTTTGAGATTTTGTCCATTTTTACTTGTTGATCTGAATATTTATTGAGCTATACCTTTATATAGAGCCCGATGGAGGGCAAACCGATCTCAGAGCAGTAAATAAAAATAGACTTATGTAGCATTACTGCGCTTATGCCAGATAGTGGTGGGTAAGTTACATCACACCAATGTGATATCAATGCTAAATGCCACAGGTTAACCCAACAAGTGCAATTATATTTTTGGTTTTGCTTTTGTTCAATTTGATTTCAACTGTTTTCAAAGTTGTTTTCACATTTTGCTGCTGATTGTGTGTGGGTTTTTTTTAATCTCTAGATCATCTATTTTCGGCTAAACAGTGCTAAATGACGCAGTCTCTCCCAGCACAGCCATGTTACAGTGACATTTCTGTATTGTGTCCATCCTGTTATTCATGTATAAGAACGGCTGAAGCCATTTGCGGCTTGTGTGCTTCTAATTTAACACACTGTGAGGAAATAAAGCAGAAAGAAGTAAAAATAAGTCTGGTTTGTGTGTGTGTGTTTGTCATTTGTCTTTCAATACCACTGGAACGACCCATCTCGATCTTGCTGGATTAGCATAATCTGTATGCTTTTTGGAGACTCTTTTGTGAGAATGCTATCGACTGCTTACTCTTTTAAGTAGCAAGTTGAATATATGAATTTGCTGTTATTTTTTTAAATTTTTTTGGCAAGTTTAGAAAATAAAGTAAACTCTTGCAAATAAAGTTATGGCAAAACTACAAACTATATTTAAATGTAAAGTGTATATATGTAAGTCCAGATACACATTTTGTGTGCTCCAAATAACCCAAAACTCATCAGAGGAAAGTCTACACTCCTCTGGACTCCTGGCCCTTCAACTGGGGGCAGTTTTGTGTTCTAACCTGCAGATGGCGCCACATGCATGAGGAAAGCAAACTGCTGTAGCGTTGACTCAGTCTCTACATAACTGTCTGGTTTGGTCACAGGTGTTTAACTTATACTATACTTTTTATTGTGTTTCGGAACAACCATGAAAGAAGAACACAGAACACATTTAAATCTTACTTTTCTGTTCACTAATTACACATGGAATGACTTGAATGCATGTGGTTCCATAACAGATGAGCACATGCACAGATACACACTGCAGAGGACGTGTGCTCTGGATGTGGAGACACACACAGCTCCAGGGCTCCTCTGTGATTGTCGAACGGACGGAGACAGCGCCCTGGCCCTGTCAGAACTACTGCAACTGCAATAAATATCATATAAACAAGTATGAGTGACTCCCATCTCGACTGAATCACACACAATGAACACACTCCTCACACAGTACCTTTGGCACTTCAGTGGTTTGACTGGGGTTGGGCTCCATATCATCACACCAATATGACAATACAATATATCTAAAGTAAAATCTGTGTATGTCTGTCAACTGAAAAAGGTTTTTTAGAACGTTTCTCTGTTTCTCCACCAAGCTGCTTCAATGCAGGTAAATCCCGTCTTAAAACATCTGTCAGAAAGGACAAGCTGACTACAGTAAAACTAGGGTGTGTTAGTTTCATTTTATTTAAAACAGTGACTCACCAGAACCATGTCAGATCTGAAGATGTTACGTGGACATTTTCACTCTCAAAAACTTTTGTCCAGTTGACACAATTCAGTTTCCTGTAGTGAACCCTCCTGCACATACCTGCTACTACTAGAACACTTTTATTTTAGAATTCCATCATGCATTAAGTTAAATCATAATTGCTCAACAGTCAGTTTATATAAAACCTTAGATGGAAAAAAGCATCCCTTGCCTATAGCATGTTGTTACACCTCGTAACGAACAGGAGCCAGGAGCCAGGAGCCAGGAGCCAGGAGCCAGGAGCCAGGAGCCAGGAGCCAGGAGCCAGGAGCCAGGAGCCAGGAGCCAGGAGCCAGGAGCCAGGAGCCAGGAGCCAGGAGCCAGGAGCCAGGAGCCACCAGACTGAAATAGTTTCCCAGGTCACAGCTTCCTTGTTTCCTGTACTGCGAGTCTGCCAAGCTGTCCTCACCTGCCCCACGCACCTGTGCCATGCACCTGCCCCACGCATCTGCCTCCCTCTAATCTTAAACGAATTAATTATATCGTTGATCAATTAGTGAGGGATTTTTATAAGAGAGGCTGGTCCCTATGAACTGTCGACACATTTGAGTCCCTACAGTGTGATAAATACACGCAGGCCCTGAGTTGGACCTGACAGGCTGCAGCAGGGAAACCTTTCTCCTTCTGGTGCATCTACTCCTGCCATAAACAGCCCCAGCCAGAGTACTTTCCATTGTGTAACACCAGTGTAGTCTCATAAGAGTCATTACAATGACGTTTGCTCAGCAGTTAAGCAGACACAATGGGAATGTACAGTTTTTATTTCATGTCATATGTTATTCCTCATCATAACTCTTCCTGCTAACCTCCAGAGCACTGTAATATTCACTGGACCTGCCAACAACAAATGAATTGTATTGAAGAAGAAAGCAAACATTTGAAAAATATTGATGATTAAAGTCGCAAGCAGGGTTGAAAGGCCTTGCCACGTTCAACACCAACCATGCGTTGCATACCATCCACTTCATTCTCGGGAGACATTTTTAGATATTGCATATAAAAACATTAACACTGTTGAATTATAATCATTAAAAAAAAACATTTAAAATAGACGGTAATCCAAGGGTAAAATAAAGACAGGAAGTCAATAGCAGCAATTCAGATCAGAGAAATCAGAGGTATAACAAAAGGACTAGATTCTCGGGTTTGATGCTTTGCTTGGCTTGGTAACCATGGCAGAGGGGAACATCAGCCCAGAAAGCATGGCATGACTAGAGTATGACAGAACCAAAAGACTTCAGGAGAATGAACTATAAACCTGTATGAACAACAGGTGAGTCACCTTTAGCCTCGTACAGTTTCCTGGTGTTTTATTCTAGAGTTGTGTGCTCTTTTGTGGCATTGATTCTGGATATCTGGATGAGTTGAGAGAAGTTGCCCATTACCCATAGGAGGGTGCAGACTTTCCATTTCCTGTTTACGCCTGTAGGGGGAGCTGTGACCCTGCCGCCTGGTGCAGTGTGGATGAGGTGCAGAGGAGTGAGTGCAGAGTGCAGCTGAGGTGAGCCCAGCGGGAGGCAGTCAGCTGAGAGCAACCAACAAATGCGAGTCTTTAATCGAATCAAGCCCATGTTCAAATATGAAGAGATCTATAGGGGAGCAGCTGACCTACTTTTGAAATGACTTTGAACAAATATTACCACACTCTTCATTTGTATTTTCATAATATATAGCGGGTGAAGTTTTCAATGTATTATTAATCATTACACAAACAGCTTCAGTGTACAGTGAGTGATGCAAACAGAGAATTGTGGATAAGTTGTTTTATACATATATATATATATATATGTATTTGTATGTGTGTATATATATATAAACATAAACTAGAGAAATACCAAGGCCTCAGAGGAGCTGGAGAAGGCCTGGAGCATGAAGGCATCGGTGGAGCCCGTAGTGATCAGAGCACTTGGGGCAGTGACCCCCAAACTGGAGGAATGACTTGAGCAGATCCCAGGAAGGAAGTCAGAGATCTCGGTCCAGAAATGTGCAGTGCAGGAACAGCAAAGATACTGCGCAGAACCCTCAAGCTCCCAGGGGCCTCTGGTAGAGGACCCGAGCTTGAAGGGGGAGAAATAGAGACCAGAAAGAGTTACATATATATATTTATTTGTTTATGTATTTGTTTTTAATTATAAAGACACACAAACACAACAACTGGGGCCATGACGTAGGAGCAAAAGAAAATAGCAATAATACAAATAATGAAAATAAATAATGGCACCATATAATTAAGCCTAATTAAAGTCACGGTACACCAAGTCCAACATAAACATCCCATCTTCCTCAAAGTTTGTAAAATGTGTCCGTTTTCAAGCCTGAAACTCTCTGTTAGGGAGTATAGCACTCTGGACCATTTCAAATTCAACCTTAAGAAGTGCTTCATTAGGACTGTCGTCACGAGTGATCTGGTGTCTGTAGGAAAAATTCACATTGTATATAAGGAAATGAGTACATTTGTATGGGATTGCTGATGAAGTGCCCCCTCTGCTGGTGATTATTTGTCTGGGTTTGTTTGACTATGAAATTGAGCTTGTCTGATCTGTGCGTGTCAACACTGGGTAAATTACACAGTTTGTGCCACTCCTGTGATGATATAGATGTCCCTGGGTGATGGAGATCTGAAGCTATATGCTACACACAGCTTTATGAATATCGCTTGAATGTGGGAGGTTAATTCCTTGATCTATAATTTCTGCTCTAATGACTAGGTAAGGGTTTCTCGCCAACACCTCCATAATGGGCTGTTGGCAGAATTACATACATTCACACCCTTTATAGTGTGACATACTATTGATTGAAGTTTGGGAGAAGTAGAAGGGTGCACGCACGAGGATGTGGCTTGAATTTCACGTTTTTATTGGCTGCAAAAGGGGTACCATTTGGTTTTATGAGGCCGATCTCCTACACATTTGTATGGGATTGGAGGATGGCTAATGATGGGAAGGATGTAAAGTAGATTCAGACATCCTTTGCTGCATACGCTGATGAAATATGATATAGCTCTTTGAAGACATACGCTTTCTGACTGTAATAAACATATGCACAATGACAGAGGACGTATACCTGCGGAGGGGGGAGGGGAGAGGGCGGAGGTTGATTGGCAGATGCACAAAAGCCAGTGGGAGGTGCCTGTGGTAATGAAGTGTTGTGTCGATCAACACTTCAGCTCAAATGCACTAAACAATCAGAGCATGAAGAGAGCCTCATTCTAATGTTTTAATTAGCCTGTTTTCGGAGAGCAATCAAGGTGAACACGATTCACTTTTACAGATTCACTTTTATGACCTTTTTCTTACCACTGTTATTATATGTGTTGCTTTTTCTTCCTATAAATCTGTGCAGGTATTTGGTGTGAGAAAGCAGGTTCAAAACGGCCCTGAAGTGGCAACTGTTTCTGATTACAATGTGGCTTGTCTCCAGTTTAATGCCATACTGTTGAACATTCCAGGTGAAGCAGTAACACCTCTCTGTGTAAATGAGTGTAACATAAATGTAAGGATACGGCGTACTTAACCCGATCAGATGTTAAAATAAGTCTATTGAGAGAAATGTACTTTTCAAAACAATATTGTAATTCTTTTCCCGTCCCATTAAAACCACTTCAAGCTGTGTTTGGAGGGATTCCTGCATGTGTGAGGAGCCTAATCTTTATTCCCCTTGAGACAAGACACCATTGCTCCCACAGTTTCTCAGATTCCTCACCGTCTCATGGCCATTGCTCTTTACTTACTTCGATCTGAAATGTAATTTTCTTAAACGGTAACGTACGTGAGATCATGAAGCGTTCCATAACCATTTTGGCAAAAATTGATAAAAAAAAGAACTGTAAGGGCCGGTGCAAAACACTGCAGACCTTTTCTTTTTTTAATCAAGTCATTCTTGATCAATATTGCCATTTAAAATGTCCAATATATAACATATATATTCACAGATGTTTTGAACTATATAACAGACAAAAGCACAATACACTTCTGGTGTTCTGTAAATAGAAGTTTGACCTAGTTTGACCTCTCCCTCCTCATCACATGCTGGCGACGCCTTGCAGAAGCGGGACAGGCGATCAAAGCCTGTTGTTTGTGTTTGATGTACTCGTTGTGTTAGGAGCATCAGAAGTCAGTAGAAGTCTAAGCGCTCTCAAATGTTTGCGTACTGCCAGTGTCTTTAGGGCCCATTCAGAGCTGCTGCATGAACGGGAGCGTCACAATCGCCATCTCTGGTGTGTGTTCACGAATGCATAACCGAGCTGTCATGTTTTCTTTTAGTTTTATTATCTTATTCTTTTTAATGAGGTCCTGTCAGTGCCATCCACCTCCTTTTTTAGGATTCTAACTCTGTCTAACGTCTGCCTTTGAGATGTGTTCTTTGGGTGCTCCAAGTCCAACATATGTATCTGGACTGGTGTACTTTCTGTAAAATCAATGGAAATGTCTTATGATCAAGAATTTTAACTAAAAATACATTACAATTAAATGATATCTTCACAGGTGTAAAATGGCCAGGACAGGCGCGGCCCCAGTGTAGTGCGTCCACAGAGCAGCCGGGCCCTATAAGACTGAAACAAACAAGCTCCTCTCTGCACATGCTCAGATGCTGCTGCCTTTTCTCACTCACACTTCTCCTGGAGTATATGCTATAGTCACTCTCTCTGTTTTCATTCCAGCCAAGTACTGTGGTTCATTCAAGGTAAATCTGCACAGACAAACTGAAAACATTTCAGACCGTGACGCTCACTGCTCTGCGCCAATTTTAAGAGACTGGTTTGAATTGTAAAATAAATAAAACCAGACTTTTCTAGAAAGCAAGATTTTGACTCTCCATAAAACAAACCAAATTCCAGGAACGCTTAATCCCTCGCTCGGCCAACTCTTTCGCAATCTTCCTTCTTCTACTGGCTCCTTCATCTGCCATTTCGCTCCACTTTGACTCAGAATTGTTACGATTATCCCGGAAATGTTGTCTATGTGCACGTTCAGGTTGCATTCTAAAAGTGCGGATACAAATCAGATTTATTTCCACATACAAAAGCGGCCTGGGTCGGATTTGAAAAAATTGGATGTGTGCCGTTCACACTGCCCTGAAAAAATCGGATACAGGTCGCATATGGACAATTTTTGGGGGAATTGACCTGCAGTGTCTGTAATTCTAACTAACTTCTAGATCAGGGGTGGACAAACTACGGCCCGCGGGCCACATCCGGCCCGCCGGGCCTTTCAATCCGGCCCGCCAAGCCCTCAGGCATCTGTCTGCACTTGTATCCTTAATAAATACGACGTGAAATTAATTAAATAATAGATTCAATAGCCTATATTTGACAGAAAAGTGATATTTCATTTGATATTTAATTTTTGGTATATATTCTTTTTCACACTCTGCTACTTGCCTGGATTTGAATATGGCCCTTGGAGGAAAATAATTGCCCACCCTTGTTTTAGATCATTGCAAACACAAACATAGCCTTAGCTACAAACAAAGACTTGTCGTCATTTGTTGTTGCTGTCTTCCTGCTGCACATGCGCAGTTTGGCACAGGATCAGAATCTTTTCACTTATCTGGATTTCTTATAGGTTTATTCAGTGCAGTTTAAGCCTGCGTTGTCCTCACAGCGCATGCGCAAACCTCCAAAAGAAGCTGCTGTCTGCTCTGGTTCTAAAAGCTCATTTTAGAGAGAGGAACATGAACGGGGCTCTGAACACGACGGGCACAGACTGAGCCGCTTTGAACGGACCGAAATCATGCTTCCCAGTTCCCACAGTACTGCTCAGCGGCCTGCAGAGACCACTGAAAACACAGAGACCTCCAGCCAAGCTTCGGCAGCAGAAGTAAACTATTTAAATCTAATTGTGACACATGGTCATTTTAGATCTTATTGGCCAGTCACCGTCTTTATTGCCCTGACCACACACATGTGCTATGGTAGACTATGGTGGGCTGCCCTGTCCAGACTGTAGGTGAGGTAAGCGCAGAACACAGCCCTGTCCTGTGAGCCTCAGACACAACAGAAGCCATAGACATCGGGGTCACCTGATAATCCATCCATGTCTAGCCTTACAACTCCAGCTCAGGAGATTTGAGTGGCATACATACATCTTCAGAGCTTTATCATTCACTGCTTTTCATTACATCTCAGTGGTATTAACAGGGCACTGTGGCCTGCTCCAATCCTCCGATAACCATGGCAACGCGTCCCCTGGCCTGTAGATGTGAAAAACTCAGACAGCTCTTCAGACATGTGCATCTGTCTGGACTGAAGGATGTGTTTTCTAATTTCTCTGATGTTTGACAAGTTTCTCAGTGAGAAGTAAAACAACCACATTGTTTTGTTTTAAATCCACTTGAATATACAACATATAAAAGGGCACATTTATTGCACACAAGAATGTATTTATTTGATGTATTTTTTTTGTCCACATATACTGTGGTTCATGGAGTCACATTACCCAAGGATCATATAATTAAGTGCTAATCGGTGTAGTCCCTCATTCGTCCAGGAGTCATTCTCAATCTACAAGTCTAGTCTGTGACCTCAGGTTTTATATCCGACTCTGAGGTCCAAGCTGAGTTCTGTTATGGTCCTTACTTTATGTGAAACGGCAGACTTCCCGTCTCCAGCTCAAACCTGGGTCCTCCTGTTCGCACATAACTGATAATGACATGTCTGTGCTGTGATTATTTTGATCAGATTGGACAACAGAATTAAACATTCCCTTCTGAGAAAAGACAACTCTGTTCTATTATTTTAATTTATTTCTTAATGGTCGATAGAAGAGAAATTCCACAACACTTCCCAGACTCGATTCAAATTAATTTTTTCTACAATAATTAAGTGCTCATTCCAATGGCCCTATATGACCCCTGAAGCTGATGCTGAGCTGAACCATTAAGTCCTTCACTGGGGCTAAGTGCACAGTGCAAACCATGCCCTGACTCCCCAGGGATCAGCACACCAGGGGTTCCACACCTGAGGTTATGGAGCCAACAGATAAACAGATAAATCCCTCTGACCTGTCAGCTTTGAGAGTAGAGTTAGTGGGGCATTTTGTCTTGTTGCAATTATGACAATTCACATGCCAAGGTAACGTAGGGACGAAGCGTCTAAGAGGGCAGCACCAGATGATTGGGTTGTGTAATCCACATTAAGTCAAGTTAACCTAACTGCCCTTACTCAGCCAAAACAAACATGCAGCTTCTCTACGTCACTGTGATGCATGTGCGTTTATCCCATTATTACCGTATAATACCGTATGATACCGTATTACACGGCCACGCTCCAAGTGCAGCCGGCCGCAGTGTCATGAGTTGGAAGCCCTTCTCTCTCATCCCCATTTCACCCTGACCTTTCCTGTTTAATAAAGCCAATGGGCAAAAAAATAATAATAAAAAAACATAATTGAATGTTTTTGGTTTTGGTTCTATCAGAAAGCTGATCTTTACACCTCAGTTGAAGGTAACAATGCTTTGCCTGGCCAGATAGGCACATTTATCAAAGCCTTTTTCCAGGTATTTAGAATTGATGTTGATCATTTTACGTTTTGGTCATTGCAAACAGTGACCGTGAGCCAAATTAGCTTAATAATAGAAATGGGTCCATTGACTTCCTGCTCAATTCGGCAGTACTCTTAAGCCATAACATTGGCATTTCACAGTAGCAAACGGCAGATTGTAATTTAAGTTTTTACCTTTTAAAAAGTGACTATGTGACATTTTAGAATCCATGCATGTGTCACTTGGACATATATAAATACAATAATTGCAATTAAGTACAGGGATGAAAGGTGAAAACTTGCAGGACAATACAGGATCATTCAAAAATACATGAATCACTCCAAATACAACTTTACAGCAATGGTGAGAAAACACCGTTATAACCATGATAAAGTCCCATCGAAGTTGATTTAGCATAATATGTCCTCATTAAAATTGCTCAAATAAACAGAGATGATTGTAGTACATTTATGATTGAGCTTCAAAATGAATGGAAGCCCAAACACAGTTCTGTGCAGCGTGTTGTTTCACATCCTGGAGCAGATGCTTATCTGCCGGGTGTGTGGCGAGGTGCTGAGTTTGTGATTTGGGTGACTCATTGTCTACTTCCAGCACAAAGTCTCTTCCCGTCAGGGCCTCGGTCTCAGGCTCATACCAGAACACCAGATTCTGCCATCCTATAGCCGACGCCCCCCTCTGCAGACCCTCACAGGATCAAGTGACGGAGCCCCCACTACATCACAAACATTGGTCATGATTTTACTGTAAGCGATTCACAGAAACACGTGCGCCAGAAAAGGCTTGGACAATGAACAGACCAGACACAATACAATGGAGTCCAAGTCATAGAAGTATTTGAGTGGTTTCACATGTTTGATTTGTTGTTATGATCAGCAGGTGTTTTTGTACTATGAAGACACTTTTTCACTCTTTTCTTCAGTGAAATGAAAACTGGCTGCTTGACTACAGTGTTGATCAAGTGTGGGAATCTGATCATTTAAACTTCATCTAATCCAAACCAATTTGAGTTATTAGGCCCGAGCGCCACAAGCTGGCGAGAGGCCTATTAATCTCGTAAGGCCGTGCGAAGCACGGCTGCGAAAGTGCGCACGTAGTGCGCACGAAATCGAGCGCGAAGCGCTCGCCCACTTCCAAACACTCACTAACGCACTCCTCCACTCATGCACGCCCCGTGCATACTAATTAGTTGTAGGAAAATGGAACATTACCGTTGTAAACGGGCGAAGCCCGTGCAAAAGTTCGCACTAAACGAGCACTTTACATTGGGATGACGACCGCGAAGCGGTCGTCATCCCCATATAAAGCACTCATTTGCGCTAAGTAGCTCACGAATACGTTCCCCATCTCTTGCATGTTCCGTGCATATAAGCATGTAATGCAAAAATTGAACATTATTACTGTATAGAGGGCCAAAAACACAAAGTGGGCGGAGCCCACTCAAAATTATCGAAAGTACCCGTCAGTGACCAGGGACCCACACCATGAGGTAGGAAAGCGCGAGCGCTTTCCGAAAATGTATAGTTTATGATATTTGAAAAATGGGAAACATTGTTTTCGCATCGGAATATTATTCTTTCTTTCTTTCTTCTTCTTCTTCTTCTTCTCGGGACCAACCCCCCTATTTTTCACCCAGTGAACATTGACGAAAAGTCACAAAAATTTGCACACCTCTAAAAATCGTGCCTCTCTACATTCTGGCTATTTCCCTTTTCTAAAATAAAAAAAATTGGCGCGTCAGCGCCACCAAATGTACCAAAAATGCATTGAGAGATGGGAAATGACCCAAAAAAAATCTGATCGTAGAATCATGAAATTTGGCGCAGAGGTAGATGGTGACAAGAGAAGTAAAAAATATTATTACGGCAACGCCGTCCCCCGAACCAAATGTCGGCCATATTGCTTCAAAAATGGCTAAACATGACTTCGGAGTTTTTCCAAACGTCGTACTTTTACGAACTCCTCCCAGGGCGTTGGCCCTAAAAAGCTGAAATTTGGTGAAAATGCTACTGAGGAGTGGGACATCAAAAGTTATCCAAATTACATTGATACCTCTCACGGTCTCTGTGCGGCGAAGCCGCAAACTGTAACTAAAATTTCAGAAATCTCCCATATTTAAAATTTCTGCCGTTTGCGCAGATAAAGTCCGAATTGCATCAAATTAGAATCAGTTGTTAAACTCTTTGCCCTAAACCTACTTGAAGTGAAATTAATTAATTTGGCGCGACAGCGCCCCCTATAGATTTTATATGGAGGTTAAATGTTTAGTTTTGCGAAATTATCTGAAATTTGACACACAACTTAATTTTAGCATCCCCATCAAAAAAGTAAATGAGACCCATGTCATAATTGTTATGGCTTTGCCGTAGCGATGATCGAAACCTCCCATGTTATTCCAATGGGGAAATCACCAGAACATGCTTACACTTATAAATACTTTCACCAACTCCTCCTAGGGCGTCAGCCCTATTAACTTGAAATTTGGGGAGACTCATCTTCAGGTGTGGACCATCAAAAGTTATCCTAATTTTTATTCTAAGAGTCACGGTCTGTGCGTGAAAGCCGCACATTTTGCCAAGAATTCAAAATAAAATTGTTTTTTGATGGTAAAACAAAGGGGAGAAGATGTGACAGCGTCACAGATTCAGCAGTAGGCGTAATAAAAGGACAATTGGGGCGCGTTAGCGCCCCCTCCTCTTGCGGCGTGGCGGCGGCGTAGCGAGGGCCGATCATTGCCGCTTGCGGCTATATTTATAGTTATGGCTATTGTGCTAATGAGAATTGAATTAGTTGTACCACCACTCGTTATGTTGCAAAAGGACCATTTATTCTTTTAATTCAACTATTCCTTTTACAAAATCAAGGTGCTGTTATATATTATTATTCGTCAAATAACTCTTTTGTAAATTAGTTGAGCTGTAGCCCTTGTGCACAGTGTAGTTGCCTAAGGAAGCAAAACTATGCTATGAAAACGGTCAAACTAGGGAAAGTACAGTTCAAATATACAATCATGTTAACCAGGTTGAGTGAAATAAGTAGTCCAACCCATCACGTGCACTTTAATTTGTATTTCTCTTCATAACAAAGTGTGAATGCGACGCTCTGGCAGAAGAGGAGGGAGTGAAATGAAGAGAGTGCGAGCCCATTTACAGTGCCCTAAGTTATGCAGGACACGCATGGCTCTCACATATGCGTTTTGTTCCACATTATGCCTTTGTACATGCTTTACATATCCTGCCATCCTCTCCCAAGTCTGTGGCCGCATAGCCTTTATCGTGTCAAACGGATTCCACGGAGGAGCGTCTGTGTTTTAGGTCCTGTCCTTTGTCCTTCTCCCATGCAGGAACTCCTTAAGTGTTCCTTCCTGGGTCATGATGAGCCCCTCCAACGTTCCCATATGGTACAGCCAGTGTAAGTCCTGGCACAATACGCTGTGGGTTAGTGGGACAGTTCCCTAATCGCTAAATATTACACTGGAGATCCATCCGGACACACTCTAAACAGCCAGGACTGTTACGTTGATTTACTGACAACGTCAAAATCCCCCAAAAAATAGGTGTAACAGAAATGATTTAAACACCAACTAAAAATCCCAACCTCAAGGTGTTTTGTGAGACACAGTGGGACAGAATACAGATCCAAAACATACGTATAACATCCACATCACAATCCCAGCACTAAACAGGATCCCAGACAGCGCTGGAGAGATTAACAACACGTGGACTGAACTTGTGGTCACACAGCTGCTCTGATTGAAACACGAGAAACACACCGCAGCGCGTGGAGACCTGGTGGACCTGGATACGCCTGTGGAGAGTGCTCCGGACTTAAATTACATCATGGGTTCTATTCAAAATGTCAGAGGAACCTCAGTCTGGCTACAGTTTCTGGCGACATGTTTGCATTTTCTCCCTTTTGGCTACTGTCCAATCGTAAATTTCAACTGCATTTAGTTCAGCTCAGTTTTTTGTTATTGGAATAAGAGCTGTAGCAATAGTCATAATGGCATTGTGAAAGAACTAATATTTATTAGACTTACAACAATACAATGCCTCAAGCAAAGAAAAGAGGTTTGGCAAGAGCCTCGATGCAAAACAACAGAACGCGCTTGTTTTAGCACAGTAGTTTATTTAAAACAAACGCACCACATCACTGCTACGCTACATTTACTCCTCAGCTACCAAGGAGTGCGTATAATGAAGGAGAAGAAGTGTTTCAAAACTTGCATCTGAAATGTTCTTTCTCTTTGGCGTGAGAGATTCACAAGTTGGGCAGTGCGCATGCTCAGCAGGTCTATTCTCATGTGTAGGGTATTATACTCTTTTCCTGCTCACACATCTGTACCAAGATGTAATGTATATTCTCTGGGACGAGCCATTACATCGTGGACAACACGTGTAGGATTTTAGGTAGTTTATGTTCATATTTATATTTAAAAGGGCACCATCTGAAGATTGTTCAGCAAAACATTAACATCTACTTAGTCTCATTCTCTGAAGGGGAGTACACGATTCATTGACTGACAATTATAATTCTATAAAGATCAATATTAAGGCTCTATAAACCAGAATGATTATGTGTGGTTTAATAAACAAAGATATAAAAGCAATCAATTACACATTTGGTTACACAGGCAGTGCCTGGGCTCAACTTAGTTAAAGGAAATGCTGGTATTAAGAATTACGTTTGATTGATTTTGGAGAATAATTCAAGGGAACCTGACTCTAAATGTCACTCTGCAAATATCCGCCACTCTCAGGGTCACGTGTCCATGGAAGGCTGCACACATCAATAGCAGGTAATGAGGAAGTACATTAAGTACGACATGAACACATTTCACACCAGTTCTTGTGGCAAACTAAACTAAAACATGATTTAGTTACAAGTTTAGATCACACAGTCAGCATTAAGTCGGTTTAGATGTGGAATACAGTCATTAAGGACTTCCTGTGAAACGTTCCGTCCTTCCCTTATCAGAGGTTATTGATTCAAAGGGGAAGGGCTCTGGTGAGGACAGTGTCCTGGTCCGTGGAGGTCAGTCCTTTACACCCAACACTTTGCTTTGATTTCTGCAGCAATGTGTTGAGCTGTGAAAAGTTTCTGTCTTTCAAAGGTCTTTTGGGACATATGGGTCCCCTACACATGTATTGGGGAAACAGCAACAGATGGAGCAGCAGCATCAAAAATATTTCCACAGTCAGCAAAGTGCTGATTACAAATATAATTTTTTGTCATCAAGCTTATTGAATCTTTAATAATTTAATTTGGTAAAGAGGGAGTAGAATTTTGTGACAAGGATTTACCAGTTTGCCCTGTGACGCATTAGATGTTTTGGCTTTACGAACAGTAGAGACATATTTAGTGCTTATGAAAAAACTGCCTCTGCCCAGGCTTCTGCCCAGGCTTCTGCCCAGGCTTCTGCCCAGGCTTCTTCTGCCCAGGCTTCTTCTGCCCAGGCTTCTTCTGCCCAGGCTTCTTCTGCCCAGGATTCTTCTGCCCAGGCTTCTTCTGCCCAGGATTCTTCTGCCCAGGCTTCTTCTGCCCAGGATTCTTCTGCCCAGGCTTCTTCTGCCCAGGCTTCTGCCCAGGCTTTTGCCCAGGCTTCTTCTGCCCAGGCTTCTTCTGCCCAGGCTTCTGCCTAGGCTTCTTCTGCCCAGGCTTCTGCCCAGGCTTCTTCTGCCCAGGATTCTGCCCAGGCTTCTGCCCAGGCTTTTGCCTAGGCTTCTTCTGCCCAGGCTTCTTCTGCCCAGGCTTCTGCCCAGGCTTCTTCTGCCCAGGATTCTGCCCAGGCTTCTGCCCAGGCTTTTGCCCAGGCTTCTGCCTAGGCTTCTTCTGCCCAGGCTTCTGCCTAGGCTTCTTCTGCCCAGGCTTCTTCTGCCCAGGCTTCTGCCTAGGCTTCTTCTGCCCAGGCTTCTTCTGCCCAGGCTTCTTCTGCCCAGGCTTCTGCCTAGGCTTCTTCTGCCCAGGCTTCTGCCTAGGCTTCTTCTGCCCAGGCTTCTTCTGCCCAGGCCTCTGCCTAGGCTTCTTCTGCCCAGGCTTCTGCCCAGGCTTTTGCCCAGGCTTCTTCTGCCCAGCCTTCTTCTGCCCAGGCTTTTGCCCAGGCTTCTTCTGCCCAGGCTTCTTCTGCCCAGGCTTCTTCTGCCCAGCCTTCTTCTGCCCAGGCTTTTGCCCAGGCTTCTTCTGCCCAGGCTTCTTCTGCCCAGGCTTTTGCCCAGGCTTCTTCTGCCCAGGCTTCTTCTGCCCAGGCTTTTGCCCAGGCTTCTTCTGCCCAGCCTTCTTCTGCCCAGGCTTCTTCTGCCCAGGCTTCTTCTGCCCAGGCTTCTGCCCAGGCTTTTGCCCAGGTTTCTTCTGCCCAGGCGTTGCCACGTTCTCGGGATAATGCTGCAATGTCTGGACAGAACCAGGGATTATTCTTATTTTTGACACTGACTCTTTTTAGAGGGGCATGTTTATCAGTAATATCATTAAATATTTTAGTGAAAAAGTCCAGTGCTGTGTTGGGTTCTGGAATACTTAAAAAAAATACTTCATTGGTAAAACCAATGAAATGCACACATAAATATATATATATATATATATATATATATATATATATATATATATATATATATATATATATACATATATAATATATTGACTATATACCGTAGACTACACTGAGATAGATATACTGAGATGTTTGATGATTTTCCAGGGATCTGCTGTAGCCACTCCTCAGTTTGGGGGTCACTCCTCAGTTCGGGGGTCACTCCTCAGTTCGGGGGTCACTCCTCAGTTTGGGGGTCACTCCTCAGTTCGGGGGTCACTCCTCAGTTTGGGGGTCACTCCTCAGTTTGGGGGTCACTGCCTCGAGTGCAGACGTTCCATGTCCCCAGAGTAAGTCTCCGTGTCTGGAGATCTGGTCGTCGAGGCCCCTACCGTCGACTGCCGCCCAGATCTCTCTGCACCGGCCCCTTATGGATCCTCCTGCGGGTGGTGGGCCCACGGGAGGGCGGCCCCACATCGCTCTTTCGGGCTGTGCCCGGCCGGGCCCCGTGGGGTAAGACCCGGCCACCAGGCGCTCGCCATGGAGCACACATCCCAGGCCTGGCTCCAGGATGGGGCCCCGGTGACGCCGATCCGGGCGACGTAAACTGCCTTGTTCTTGTAGTCATCATAAGAGGCTTCTGAACCGATCTTTGTCTGCACGCGACCCGGCCCGGGATAAAGCGGCAGAAGATGGATGGATGGATGCCTCGAGTGCTCCAATGACCACGGGCACCACTTTCGCCTTCACTTTCCTCACCTTCTCCAGCTCCTCTCTGAGCTCTTGGTATTTCTCCAGTTTCCTTTTTCCTGATGTTCAGTAGATTGGAATCGCCACGTCAACCACTACAGCTTTCCTCTGCTGTTTATCCACCACCATAATGCCTGGTTGGTTTGTCATTACCATTCTGTCAATCTGTCTCTGGACATCCACAGGATATGGCTTGTTCATTCTTTGCCACCTTTAAAGGTGTTTCCCACTTTGACCTTGGAGTTTCCAGTCAAGACGATGCTACGCACTTGGTTCTGGTGATCCATGCTTTCCCTGCCATCATCTACAGTTGTGTGCTGTGTTCTTTGATGAAGGTTCTGTCTACTGTTTCTTAACAGTTTGACCATTTCTTTTTGTCAGACTGGATAGTTTGTTGACCTGATTTACACATTTCCTCAGAAGGGTTACAAGATAGTGTATTGACATTTCTTGTACGATGCTTACAAGGCTTGGCCTAACAGTAGGGGATGCTTATGCCTCCTACTGTTTGATGTCTTCTCCAAGACTGCGTCTTGTGTGTGAGTGACGGTGTAGGCTCCTCATCAGCAGTGGTATTGGCTGCTTTCAGCATGGATGACCCTGTGATGCTTATTATAATTATATACATATACAATTTGTTCAGTTATTTTTCTATCAAAGATGATAATTTAAAAACGTCATTACTTGTCCAGCATATAAATCTCATCTAGTTCAGAGTCTGTCAAAAAGATCCAAGTTCAATTCTCCGAATGTAATTTTTTCCATTATTCGAATGTGAGTTATATTTGGCTCCAGTCCTTGTTTGCTGGTGCAGTTTGTGTTATCCACCTCTTTGGATGGCCTTCTGTCCTTCTGCCAGGACTATGCTCCAAAAGTATCCATCTATTGTGTCCATGGCTGTAGTTTTGAAGCCCAAATACATAGTTCTGAAATTGAGTGGGATGAAAACTCTGTAGCGCTTTATTGATCCCTGTCCAATATTTCGGAGCAAATAAACAATTCCTCCAACAGTTAGAATTTCCTTGTGAATTCTTTTCAACTAAATTGTTGCCAAACATATGATTTTGCGGTTCTCAATGGACAATTTGCCATTCTTCCTGTCAAAACAAAATTACCCTGTCTTTCCCATTTATTTTGTTATGTAATTAGTAGAGTGGTTGTCCAACTTGTTAATACATTATAACTGCTTGAAAGTTCTGACTTATAAGCCTTAATAAATATTTCAGTCAAAGGGTTACAGTGTTGCTTTGTTATAATAACTCCTTTCTTGTAATTTAGAAAACATTTATATCTTTTGTTATCCAGACCTTAAATCACAGGTTCAAAACTTTGGTCATGAGCCAACCAATTTAAGATTTTAATTTAATTTTAGTTTATATGTTTTAATTTGCTCTTTCCAGGTCGTAAGCATAGATTTTATTCAGGGATTTTCCACTTCTGCCAAACGGTTTGTCATCTGCAGTGAGGCCTCATGCTCTGGATCACACCAATACAGCAACACTCTGATCTGAGCTGAAATAAAGTCATTTTTCAAGGTAAGCCCCATTTTCCTTTTACTTTTGATAGTTGTAGAGTTTTGAACCGGACACAAGTTCTTTTTGCCTTGCCATATACATCTTGAGATTGATTTATTCCACACATCAAACCGCTGGTTGGGGATGGAGATTGGAAGAGTCTGGAATAGATAGAGGAATCTTTGGAAAACATTCATCGCTGTCCAGTTTTTCATACCTGAGATCCTCTCTTGGATGTCTTCCACTGTGGTTTATTTGTCTGGCTTCATTAGCTATAGCTCTGCGCACTTTGTGATTTTTACAGTATGCGGCTGACAGTGACTGTCAGGGAGGCAATACAAAGTGAATATCACCACACAACTGTGACAAAAAAGAAGAAACAACTTGTGTTGGGTGGTATTAGTTCAGCAACATATCTGTTATACTACAGGTATTAACAAGGCTCCACTTATTTTACAGCCTTGTTTTCCCCAGTCCAAAACACCTAATGGCGCGCACTTCACAAATAGGTTTGCGTTGCCAAGAATGTTGTACTGATGTGTAGCTGCACGTTCACCCCAAAGTTATGCCTGAGGTGCACAAGTTAGGAATAGATTGGTCTGCACTGACAAACAGCCAACTTCTCTTTTCAAATTAAATTGGGAAAATGGAAAGTAAAAGTAGTAGCAGCAGTAGTAGAGAGAGCGAGAGGAAGAGAGAAAGAGAAAGAGAGAAGAAGAGAATAGGTGAGAAGAGCAGATTTGCCTCAAAATTCTACAGACAATACTCCATCATGACAACGTGAAAGAAGGTTGTTGTTATTATTTGCAAATGTATTAAACAAGTTCAAAATGTTTGCCATGACATTCAAAATTGAATTCAAAACATTGTTTTTCCACTGATTCTCCTAGAGATCTACAGCTTGATTGGAGTCAAACTGTGGTAAATTCAGTTGACTGGACGTGATTTGGAAAAGGACACACCTGACTATATAAAATATAGATATGAAGCTGGCCGCCTAGCCAAACTGAACAATCAGGGAAGAGGGGCCTTGGTCAAGGAGGTGACCAAGAACCCGATGGTCACTCTGACAGATCTCCAGCGTGTCTCTGTGGAGAGGGGGGAACATTTCAGCAGCTCTCCACCAATCAGGCCTGGATGGGGGCGTGGCCAAACGAAAGCCACTCCTCAGTAAAAGGCTCATGACAGCCTGCCTGGAGTTTGCCAAAAAGGACCTGAAGGACTCTCAGACCATGAGAAACAAAATTGATCTGGTGAAACAAAGATTGAATTTTGAGGCAAATAATGAACTGAATCCATTTAGGAATGAGGCTGTGACATAATAACTGTGAATACTTTCTGGATGCACCGTAAACTGAACAAAATACACATGATGTTGTGGCTTTTAAGACCTCCCTTTAGATAAATGACACCTCTCACACTAACACCTCTTTTAGACCTATTTTTATTTTTTTGTCATGTTGTTTTATGTGCACTTTATTCAAGTGTGAGGTCTGTTTGCGTGACAGGCAGATTGCCTCCTGTCTCACAGAGTTTGTTAACCTCCGATGCCCTTGGCTGCAGGAAGCGTCTCTGTGTCCAGCTTCACAAATGCTGCCAGTTGATGTTTGTCCCAGTGCTTTAGTCCGGCAGAGACAACTCAGGCCACCAAACATCCTCTTATGACTACTGGTGCCCCATGACTTGTCCAGGTTAACCAGGTTTTAAGGAATCTCATTCTGAGAATGCTGGTTTAGAGTGAGCCAGGCAGACATACACATAAAGGTGAGAAGCAATTAGCATCAGGAGCTTTATGAAGGTATGAAAATATACACTCTCAATATCTATGCATGCAACGCCCATAGAACTTTGGTGTCACTTATGGAGGGGTCTTTCTGAGCCCCACATGTCCCCACCATTGGCACCCACAGGCAATGCCATGGGTGCCATAAGCTCAATTGGATCAACGCGCATTGTTACACAAGGACGCCTCCCAGTGTCATGTAGGGAGAGGACAGACAGGACACTGGCCAGTCTTATCCCATACAGGATGGGCCCAGAGTTTTAGTTTTAGTGTTTGTTCAAGGGCTATTTCATTTTGTGTGCTGTGATATGAAGTATGCATCCTGTAAAGTAACAAAAACAGAAGGATCAGTAGTGCTCATGATGTTATGTCTTCACCTTCACAAGACTAAACAGTAACTCTGAGATGTAAGAGTCCCTTCAAATCAAGTATCAGAGGAAAGCCTCATCAGAGACAATCAGCTTTATTTTGCAAAACACTTCCTGCTGTTTCAGCTAATATTGTGGATAAAAGGTCTCACAAACTAGAGTGGGTTATCAGGTTTACAATGACTACAACATTCTGCAGCAGGTGTTTAGGCTAAGACCAGAAGGCGGAACCACATTACACCGATTTTAAAATCACTGGCATATGTCGTACTTGGTGTAATCTGTAACCTGAATACTTCACATTTTGGTGCCACTCGGGTGGATAGCACACATGTTCAAATTAGAGACTTTAGCACATGCGCTCAGTGTAAACAGTGTTTTGTATTTTTCTCATTAATTCTGAGACATTTGAAACTTAAATTTCATGATCAAATACTACAATATTTTCCTCTGATATTAGAAAGTAACTGTTTGTTATCTTAATTTCGGGAGCAGGACCACGCCCCTTCCTGCGGCTGCACTATTCAAGCATCCAGATCACATACACCTGTGTTCATGACGTCGTGCCCCTCCCTCCCTCCCACCCTCTTTTTAATAGTCCTAATGATTATAATTCATCTCCTAGATGGGGTATCGAGGCCCGGGAGCCCACAGCCCTCATCGCCAGAGGCCCCAAAACAACATCAACTTCTTTGTGTTGTTCATGTTTCTCGCCAGCCAATAAACACTTTGCATCGTAGCTGGGGGCGTGGTCCTCACTAGTGAACCCACCAAAACAGTAACTGTACCAGAATATGATCACTCAAAATGACTATTCTGAATATGATTTTTTGGTATAATCAGTCACTTAACAACATTGTATAGGGTAGATTTTAAGGCTCTTTAACAGCCTTTTAAATTGAAAAATGGTCTTTGGTGATCTTATCTTTCAGAAACTTTGAAACTCCTGCCTTGGACTGCAGCACTGTTTTGAAGCACTAATTATTTTAGAGAATAGCTCTATCTGTTGGATTTCTGCCAGAACGGCTTTCTGCCAGAATGCAATTTAAATAAATGAAACAAAGCCGTGTTTGCAGAGGTCGGGTGATCTTAAGTACTGCTTCAAAACTCTTACTCGACCTCTATCACTTTAAAAGGTTACGGGTGGTTTTTGATTGATTGATTGATCTGTATTTGTGGTAAAAGAAGCACAGTGTTTCCAGCTGCACTTCTGAGCACAATCCCTTGAAAGTGACTGTAGCTACTTGTGTATCACTGACATACAAAGGTTCAAGTATCATTTTACAGATACATTCTGTACTTTCCTTACAGCGACACCACCCAGGCGTCATATTGTACAAGTGCAAAACAAGCACCCTTAGCATCATTGTCACGTCTCAAATGTCTGCACTGGCTCCACTTGGGCAGCACATGTTGAAGTAGTTAGTGCTCTCGCCTCACAGGGCGGAGTCAGGGCTTGTGTGTGGAGTTTGCATGTTCTATCCATGGTCTGCGTGGTTTCCTTTGGGTGTTCTGGTTTCCCGCTCCACCAAAAACACATACAATATATAGGCTCTCATTCGGGGTGATGGAAATGACATTCTTAATCTCAGTGGAACTTTGCTGGTTAAATACATAAACATTTTCAAACTGAAAGTATACATTTGCCTGATGTTCAAGTACAGCTATTAGGCTACTCTACACTACAGCATTATATCAGCAGGAGGAAGTCTATGCATTTGTCTTCAATTTCAATGGTTTTAGTCATTTTCTCTTGGTGAAGTGAAAGAAAAAGAGCAGCTGAAGCGTGTCATGATATAGGAAATGTCTGACATAAAAGAATTGGAGCCACAGAAAGTGATATAATGACCCGTGTGTATGTTTATGTCTCGACCAATGTCCTGTGGTCGTTCTCAGGACACTGTAAACACTCTTTTGTCTGTCACAAAACAGCCCAGCTACACACGCATGCCGAACATTCTTCATCACCAATTCATAACCTTTTGTGCTGTTACTCTAACGACTCGCAAACTGCATGAATTAAAGTATTTTTAGCTATTCAATTTGTGTCCAATTGTAACAACCCCGATGTCTAGCGTGAAAATATAATCTGTGTTCTTAATGCTCCACAAACAGCCTGTGAAGAGGCCACAGTTGAACTGTGTGACAGTTTTTAAATGTTTTTGTTTGTAAAGTTCTTAACACCAGGACTTTCATTAACCCTCCTTTGTATGATCCATCTGTTTAGATGCAGTTCACTTTGAGTTTGTTACTTTGACAACTTTAAAAAACATTGTTGGTAACATGAAGTTCTTAGGAGCCGCACACAATTGTGTAGCTCAGTATGTGCTCAATACTGCAAACTGTAGCTAATCAAATGGGATTCTACCCAGGAGTTTTAAGTTTGCTCTGGTGCAACCTGTTCTTAAAAAACGTGGACTGGACACCTCTGTCATTGCAGACTCCAGACCTATCAAAGCTTTCTTTCATTTATAAAATGGTAGAAAAAAGCGTTTACTGTCAGCTGAAAGAATATCTAGATGGCCAAGATGTCCTTGAAGTGTTCCAGTCTGACTTTAAATCCAAACATGGCACAGAAACAGCCCTACTAAGCGTTTTAATTACATTCTGTTTGCTTCTGACTGTGGGCACCATGTCACATTGGTTCTATTGGACCACCATGTTCTCTTGTCTCGGCTGCAGCACTGTGTCAGCGTACAAGGGTGTGCATTAGAATGGCTCAAGTCCTTACAGATACAGTTCTGTGTCCGCATTGGATCTGTTGAGTCCTCTGCTGCTCCTC
>NW_027315846.1:20951815-21041815 GCF_026437365.1 Eucyclogobius newberryi
AACAATCTGACTATTTTAACATCATTGTTGCACTGAATTGACTGTAGCTCTGATTAAGCGGATGAACAGACAGAGGATGGATTTAGCAGATGTAAAAATAGTTTTCGAGGAAATAAGCCTGAAGCTTGCTCCACCACAACAACAGTTTAAAAATACATAACTCAATTAGAGAAGGTTTTAAACAACTGAAATAGATCTGATAGAGCGTGATGAAGTATGGACTGTACTTAACACATACTTACTCTTGTCTTACTTCCAACAACCTTGACAATGGAACTAGCTCATGGAGCTTCCAATGAACTGCTGAGGAAAACATTTAATGTTTCAATAACTCAACAACAATGTGTGTCTTCAGCGCAGAAGGAAACCTGTCATTTCAGCAGATTTGAAATAAGGAGGAGTAGAACTGCTGTTGGAAGGAATGGGCTGTCACGACAGAAGGTTTTTACAATTCTCTTTTCAAAGCTGAATCTAACGTCCAAAATTTGATTTAGGGACTTGTAATAAAGTATGCATTATACAATATAAGGGTTTATGAAAAGTGAGTGAATTTTAGGCTTATTTTTAATTTGTGGGTTGTACAAATAGGGTCTTACAGCAAAGGCTGAGAGACTAAAGCAGCTGAGGCTCTGTCCTCACTCTGAGCGACTCCAGCACCTCACACTTATTTTCATCTAAAAACAGTAAATGATAATACACACACACACGCACGCACGCACACACACACACACACACGCAAGCACGCACGCACACACACACACGCACGCACGCACGCAAGCACGCACGCACACACACGCACGCACGCACGCAAGCACGCACGCACACACACACAGACACACACACACAAACACGCACACACACACACACACAGACACACACACACGCACACACACACACATGCACGCACGCACAGACACACACACACACAAACAGACACACACACACACACGCACGCACACACACACACACACAGACACACACACAGACACACGCACGCACACACACACACACGCACGCACAAACACACACACCCACACGCACGCACGCACACACACACACACACACACACAGACACACACACACACGCACACACACACGCACGCACAGACACACACACACACACACACACGCACACACACACGCACGCACACACAGACACACACACACGCACACACAATCCGCACACACACACACGCAAACCACACGCACACACACAAACCACATGCACACACACCACACACACACGCACACACACAGACACACACACACACACACACCACACGCACACACACAGACACACACACACACACACACACACCACACGCACACACACAGACACACACACACACACACCACACGCACACACACAGACACACACACACACACACACACCACACGCACACACACAGACACACACACACACCACACGCATGCACACATTGTGTTTCATTTGTATTGTCTTTTCAGAGACCATTTTGGCCATTATCCATCACTGTCACGACTATTTCCTCAAACTCTTTTCCACCTTCTTCCGTTATTTGCATGAAGTACACAATGTTCATTGTGAGGAGACAAAACAGACATTTTTTTCTCTCTCTGCTGCATTCGTAGAGTCAGCTGGGGTGAGACTAAGCTGACCCCCCTTCCTTCAGTCCCTCCCTCACCTCCCTCTATCCCTGTCTGACACACTGTGAGCTGCCGATGAATGACATCTTCCCTATGGAGCATATTGAACCTTATACTCACACAACCTGGGAGCTGGGAGTTTAGAGCCGTGCGAGGGTGATGGTTATGCATGAATCCAGATGCAGAAATCCCACGGCGCTATAGGCAGCCGCTCCTTGCAATCATTGAAAGAGGCCTGTGCTTTGTATACCTTTGTATAAGTGCTTTAAGTCATTGGCACTGGCACTTTGCTTTGAATGTTAGTTGGATGTATTCCCTCTGCTGGCAACACTTAAAAGTTAACCAAGTTGAAGAGAAAATTAGCAGCATGACCATAGTCAACATAATGCTACATGAGTGAGGACATTTTGATTTAATTGTATTTTAATGTTTCAGTTTACATTTAAATATTTTCTATCCGTAACAAGTTTTTTATTTGTTTTTTAAAAGTTTTTTATACTTTTAAAAAACTTAACCTTGGTATTTCTTAAAATTCCTTAGCTAGCGCTAACTCTAGGACAAAAGGCGCCAATATGATGCAGTAAAAAAGAAAACTGTAATACGCTATGTTCATAGCAGCAATATGTGATCCTGACCAACTGTAAATATTCAGACCAAGTGTATTTAGTATTTAATTTATTTGAAAAGTCTACATTTTATGCATGCTATATATGCTCTTTTGATATAATTTGCTACTAAGCAAATTATATCAAAAGAGAAAGTCCCTTGTTTGTGAATTATGTTCACTGACAATGGCAATAAAGCTCTTTATGATTCTAAAAGGACACATTTTATGCAAATGACCTCATCAAAAGCCTACCTGGGGTTGTGTTTTGCTACGTTCGTGCTTGTCTCATTAATCCTTTTTAAAAGGTTCTCTTGAGTCTTAGAATTCACTTAACCATGAATCATTTCCAGACTTTTTTTATTTAATGTTTAATTCTTTCTGACTGCTGCCAGTAGATGGCAGGCCAACACCAAACACAAGCCTGCCAGTAGATGGCAGGCTAACACCAAACACAAGCCTGCCAGTAGATGGCAGGCTAACACCAAACACAAGCCTGCCAGTAGATGGCAGGCTAACACCAAACACAAGCCTGCCAGTAGATGGCAGGCTAACACCAAACACAAGCCTGCCAGTAGATGGCAGGCTAACACCAAACACAAGCCTGCCAGTAGATGGCAGGCTAACACCAAACACAAGCCTGCCAGTAGATGGCAGGCTAACACCAAACACAAGCCTGCCAGTAGATGGCAGGCTAACACCAAACACAAGCCTGCCAGTAGATGGCAGGCTAACACCAAACACAAGCCTGCCAGTAGATGGCAGGCTAACACCAAACACAAGAAGGAGGAGGCTAATGATGCAGAAATAGTGTGTGTTTTCTAAATATTGGCTTTGTCTTTAACCTAAAATACCAGAGCAAAGACACGCAAGACCATGTTTAATGGCAAATAAAAATAGGAAAAAATGCATAATATGTGCGTTTTAACAGCGGAAATTTGCTCTAAAACACAAAGGAGATTCATGGATTAGGTGTTATATGATGGATGTGTGTAAATGAAACCTCTGATATGTTTGTTTAAAAGTGAATTTTGCCCAAAAAAGTATGCCTCCTACACATCCATGCGTAATCTATACTCTCCCCAGACACAGACAGACAGTGTGCAGAGCCCAGTTGGCCTGTATCGCTCCAAGTTTGTTATATTTATTCATATACTATAAAAATAACTATAGTATATATTATATACTATAGTGTTTAATGACTATTTTGATAGACAAAATACTCTAATTTTTATTTTGTAAAAACAACTGAAGCATGTTTTTTCAGTGTTAAAAGAGTTTGATTTCTTTTCAATTCAAAATTAAACAAATGATCTTCCATATATAGAAAATGTCATTCATTCACTGGCAATTTTCAGAAATATCCGAAGAAAAACGTTCCCATGGTTCAACAGGATCCTGTCAGAAACATCGTGGTGTTCGGGCTTAATTGGTCAAGACTCCATTAGCTGGACGTCATACTGCCAAAGAAAGAACCAAAACACAAATCCAAGAACTATCATTTCTCACAGTGCCTCTGCCCTTGAACCCACTGTATGTTGATGGAAAAACACCACTTAAAATGAAGAATAGATAATGAGTCAGTCTCTTCCCATTCAAAGCGACATGTTGGCTGTGGGTCCGGTGAGGACGCTGCAGCAGACCTACCGTAGTGTCAGCGTGGACCCTGGACAGGAGCCAGTCTCTCACACTTGGAGAAGACAATTGCCCTGTTCTGTGGGAGGCTCCGGTTCACCGTGTTCTACACCGTGTCCTTGGGCTGAGAGGGGACTGGAACAGGAACCTTGCCCCGGCCAGAGGAGGCTTTGGGTGCATGGGACAATAAATGCATGACAAGTGATCCAAGGGAGAGAGACAGCGTGTGTGTGTGCTGGACAAAAGTCTTAGCAAAACTAATTAGGATCACAGCACCAAGGGAATGTTGTTATTACTCAGCTGTTTATTAGCTGTTTATTGGTTGCATTAGTGACTGGGATAATGCCTTGTATGTTGTCTCTCAAACCTGAGCCATTATAATGTGAACTTCTTTATTCAAACACCTTTTTCACTCATTTGGCGTAAGAAACAAATGCTGCACACTTTATTTGGGTGTTTTTCTGTGTATATAAAGTGCTGTATTATGTATTTTGTGATATGTGGTATTTAGTTGATGATAAAAGAGACTACCAAAAGAGCTGATTTCAAAAATATGATTTGCTGTGTAATTTTTTAAGTGTTTTGAGTGGTATTTCTGTACTTTTGTAGTTAATTCCACAATCTATTCACCATTCACATTTAGTACAAGCTCATTTGAACATTTCTGATGTAATACCATTGGCGTTGCCCTCAAAAATGTTGATACGGCTATATACTGTATTGTATATATATGTGTATTGACGGACTTCTTGGCAATACATGTATGGAAATGGAGATGCGTATTGTGATACTTTTAAACAACATGCAGTAAATTCATTATAAATTGCTGGGTTTTACATTAAATAAGCTGCTGCTGCTGCTGAATTAAAGCTGAATCTGCTGGACTGATGAAGTGAGTTATTCAGATTGTATTCTGATATTAAGGGTATTGTAAACCTGAAATTCCCATGCATGTTGTTTTATTACACAATCAAAACATGTTTTTAATAAACTTTTAACAACAGTTTTAAGAGAAGTCCATATATCAGGGTACGTACCGTATGAAGCTATGAGTATTGGGATAGGTATTGTATCATAGACTCTATATCAGGTATTGTATCGTGACGTGCAATAGCCCGCCTTAAATGCCTTAAATACTGTCACCGGGATAATATCAATATTGCAAACACCTAAATCCTAGACCTGAATTCTATACGCTCCTTTGGACTGTGAAACCAGAATCGGAAAAGGAAACACGTGTCTGTAATATGAGAAACACGTGCTTTTATCTCTTGTCTCCAGATATAATCAGCCACGGGTCCAGAAAATGTTCTAAATATTAAAAAAAGAATCTAAACTTATGTCTCAGATTTTCCCAGAGTGTTACTTTATAGAGGTACTTTGGAACTTTTTTCTTAATTCTGCTATTTTAAAGCCAGGTCCACTGAAGTAGTCTGGAGCAACAGATGTATAAGACGTTAGAATGCAGTTTGGACCAGTTTGGTTGGCCGCTGGAAAACGTGGAACAGACAAGTGTTAGGCTAAGCTCCAAGGAAAATATAGCTTTGTGCTGATGCAATGTATAGTTGAACATGAGATCTCTGCCAGCGGCTGTGAATTGTGGGAGACATACAGTATTCTGCATTACGAATTAGAGCCCGAAAAGTAGCCAATACATGTAGCAATATTCACAATTATGAATATTTTTATGAGCAGGGATCACCATGAAGTGTCTGACTAACTAAACCAGGCATGTCCAAACAATGGCCAGGGGGCCAAATGCGGCCTTCAGACCAATTTTTGTTTTTGCTTCCTGCCAAGTTGGCCCAAATAACAGAAAGTATATAACTGAAAAAAAATGTTTTTGTTTAGTTACAAAAATGTTAATGTAAAATTGGTAAAATTCAAGCATTTTGATGTTATACCAACTTACTGTTAATGTTCAAAGTCTTATTAAAGGCGTGGAGGCATCTTAACCATGTCAAATACAACATTTCATTCGACAAGTTTAACATTGTTGGGTTGTTTGTGGCCCTCTGCTCCTCTAAGTTTCAAAATGTGGCCCTCGGTGAAAAAAGTTTGGACACCCCTGAACTAAACTAACTAAAAACAAACTAGGTCAAAACTAAACTACTAATGAACCGTAGGTAAATAAATACATAACTAGGACTAACTGACTAAATATGACTAACTAACTAACTAACTAACTAAATAAATACTAACTAACTAACTAACTAACTAAATAAATAAATGTATTTTCAGATATCTTATAGCCTACATGTTTTATCTGTAAGAATGAAAGGGGATGAACTGTTTGCGTAGCTTTTTGTTAAGTCCTCAAATCAATCGTTTATGAATGACACTTTGCAAACACCATAAACAAATAAGTCATACATGTCACGTGCGTCACAGTCGGGTCACAGTGGACTTTACGCACTTGTTATGTATTAGTTTTTTTTAGTTGTTCGTGTTTAATTCCCGGCTTGAATCCCTCAGGTCCCCTCTCTGGGGGACTCCTCCGCGCGCTCCTCTGGCTGCGGCTCAGAGCCTGGAGTTGACAGAAGGTAATCCCCGCCATGTGAGGGCACGGCCCCTCTTCGGAGGCGGGGTGTGCATCTTTCAATGTGCCGGTGCTATAAAGCCAGGCCCATGTTAGCGGGATATGAGAGGCGCCGTGCGGGTGCGCTCACATGCAAACTATGAAGGCGGTGAAGAGCGCGGTGGTGTGCCTGGTCCTACTGCCCCGCTTCTTCATGACCGCGCTCATCTTCTGGCTCCTGGACTTTCTGTGCATCAGGAAGAGAGTGTTCTTCCAGATCAAGGAGCAGGACGACTCTCTGGACCCGCCGCTGTGCATCTCAGACTCCAACCGCCTGCTCAGCCTGGAGTCTCTGAAGGCGGTGTGGCACGGGAACAAGCTGGACTTTCTCAAAGCGGCGCACTTGGGGCAGGAGGCGCCCAACACGGAGGTGGTGCAGCTGGAGGACCAGAAGCGCGCGCGCCTCCTGGACTACGCGCTGGAGAACAGACCTCTCATCCTAAACTTTGGCAGCTGCACCTGACCCCCGTTCATGGCGCGCCTCAAAGCCTTCCAGAGCGTGGTGCAGCAGAACGCGGACATTGCGGACTCCGTGCTCGTCTACATCGAGGAGGCGCATCCCTCTGACGGCTGGATGAGCACGGACGCGCCGTACCAGATCCCGCGGCACAGGTGTCTGGAGGACCGGCTGCACGCGGCGCGCCTGATGCGCTCCGAGGTGCCCGGGTGTCTGGTGGTGGTGGACAGCATGGAGAACGCGTCCACCGCCGCGTACGGAGCGTGCTTCGACAGACTGTACATCCTCCACCAGGGGAGGATCGTGTACCAGGGCGGCAGAGGGCCAGAGGGATACCGCATCTCCGAGCTCAAAGCCTGGCTGGAGCAGTACCGGGAGAGCGCGGAGAAAGCCCAAGCATGGACAGTCTAGTTTATATGTGTATGTTGCATTTTTTCTTATAACAGTTTCATTTGGTCTCATTTTCATCAGATTGTATTGTTTAGACTGAGCATTTAAAGCTGAAATTGACACAAGTCAGAGAAACTGTCATTTGGTTTTCCTTCATTTATTGTTTGTAATCCTTTTTATTGTCGATTCATAGATTCTCATTCTCAGGTCACGATTTGATGTTATTCAGTTTTTTAGCTTGATAAATGTTCCGGAATTTCGCCAAACCTCAACTGTGAAACAAGTCAAACTATCACTAAAACGTTGATGTCAAAGTGTTACTGACTCTAATACTTGAATGCCTTCATCTTGAACAGCAGTTTGAACTTAACAACTTTAAATAATGTAACTTACGACGTGTGTGTGTCGTCTCTGCTCACACTGAGAATATGTTCTTGTGAGACGTCCACACGATGAAAAGAAGATTAACATTTGAGCTCCACACTGCCGTTTTTGGAACAACACCTCTAATGTCTCCTCTACAGAGCCTTCCATAGACTGATATTTATTTCACTGAACAAAGTATTTGTTGTACATGATTGTATTGTTCTATTTGTAAAGAGTTGTGTCTTTGGGACAGGGGAACACGCTCTGCTTCGGCCCCCAGCACTGTTGTGAAGTTCAGTTTGTCAAGGGGCTCGTCCCACGGAGCTGACACTGATGTCCCGTACTGGGGAGCGCAGGCTACACGCGGTTCTGGTCCTCACTGCACGGTTTTGTACATATTGTTACAATTTTTTGATATATTTTTCATACAATAAACATTTTTAGATTTTAATCCTGTGGTCCAGATTGTCATTTTGGTGCGAGCTGATGTTGTCTCCCTCAAATGGAGGTTGTAGGGTCGAATATGCAGAGGGAAAACAATACAAGCTTTGTATTCAAGTCTCCAAATCCATCTTCGTTTTATAGGCTTACATAACAAGAACAACGAGAAGATAAAATCAAATAAAAACAGTGAGGGGTGTTTCAGGATTATGCCCAACCTGCTAGTGTCAGTGGTGGAAAGTAACAAAGTAAAAAACAAGAGTATTGTATTTAAGTAAATATTTTAGCTATCTTTAAGCTACTTTACTCAAGTCTTTACTTTTACTTCATTACATATGAGAGCAGGAATTTGTACTTTCATTACATTTGCTGTAGAAAGTACTACATATGGTTTTAGGGGTTATATTTAAGGTAGTATCCTGCCTGAAGGGTTTAAGTTCAGCTTTAAGAAAAACAAAATACATTGGGACCCAAAATGTAATAAGAAATGTATTCAAAAGTTCAGCACAATTCTATGAAAATTACCACATTTATCACTTTAACATTTTCTATGTGAAATATTTGTATTTTTTACTCTATCTATACACTTTTCAGCAGATACTTTTAATAGAATGTTTAATTATTTTGGACATGTATCTGTGATAACAAAATTCTACAAAAATATACATATGAAATACTCCACAACTGCCCTCACTGGTAACTTCCTGGCTAAATAAAGGACACATAAATACATATAAAATCTTATAAGAAGTAAAAACAGATTGATCTTAGGCCCAAAAATGCCAACGTACAATGGATACAAAACAAAACCCTTCACAGAACACATTACAGATGAGCTAAAATGGGTTTTACATCAGAGATCTGCACACATTTCACTCAGAAAAGACACATATATCCACACAACCTGGCACTGCACTCAGCTCAAACACTTTTGGGAAGGGGCCACACAGTCACTATCCACTACTATGGGATCTCACAATAATTACTGATAAAACTACAAACTTCAAACACTCCTCACTGCTCTAACCATCGCCAAGAAAACGATCCTCATGAACTGGAAAACCTGCAGTAGCACACACATGAACCACTGGAAACATCTTCTCACGACTTCATTACAATGGACTATACATCTCCCCCTATAACCACTCATCTGAAACTGACCTCCCCCACCCAATGCCCTCTGACCTTTTACAACTCTGAGCCCCTTCTCTTCTTCCTCATCTTCCACTCTTCACACACTTCAGTCATCTACCAACTTTATGTAAATGTCTGTGAGCCACACCACTTTTGCTATATCATTACTATCACTATCATTGTAACAACACCTCCCATCATATCTTGTGTTTTTTATGCACCACAGTGTAGTAAGGGAAATACATCTAAACACACACACCAAGTGGAGACACTCGTAAAACGTCCTCTTTCTTTTAATGCACCTTAAACACTACACAAAAAAAGAAGGGGCAGAAATGATGCGAGGAGAGATTATCAGACATTTATATCTAATCTACTGTATATATGTATACACTATTTGTCTCATGTCTGTGTTATTGTCTGTCTTTTGCTGTTTTTGGTCTTGTTGTCCTCACTATAGTTACGTTTTGTATTTGTAAATGAATAAAAAAGATAAAAAAAAGAAGTAAGAATAGAAGACTTGAACAATGTAGGCATTTTCTCTTTTCACATCAGAATGAGTTGGGCACATGTCATTTGTCACACGTCTCAGTCCAGTATTGTTCCCTTTAAACTCAGGTTTGCTCAGACATGGCACTGGTGGAGTTGTCCATCACAAAGACCAGTGGAAGGTCCCATAAAGCCGAGTACATGTGGTCTTTTGTCATGAGTTACGCCACATGCACTTGCTCTTGTTGGCCAAAAGTCTGTCGCAAAGTGTTTATAATTTATTCCTAGTTTACAGCCAGTGATGTACGGCAACAAACAAGAGCGTGTCCTCGGGTGACACACACACACTACACATTAAAGTGAACTGAGCATAGCTCACCTCACTAACACACTGTGTATGTAAAAAGCTTTTACATTCTAGAACTACCAGGAGAACCTTCTCTGAATCATTGATTTGGCAGCATAGCCTCTGTTAAACTTGAGCTGAATGGAAGCAAAGACCACGAGGTGGAAGTCCGAATAAGACACGATGTACATTCAGGAATCCTGTCCTGACGTGACCCACCGCTGAGGACATTATGTCTTTTTGTGTTTACACAGTTCACTGTACCAAAAGTACATATTTGACACAATTTGAGACCATATGTTAAAACAAACACAAATTTTAAGTTTTAAAGACATTTTCTACATTTTCTAATAGACTGTTCTAAAAAAAGAAAAAAAGAAAGCTGCTTACATATAAAAAGTAACTTATACTTTGAGTAGTTTTTTCAAGCATGGTTCACTTTTACTTTTACACATTTGGCAGCAGTTCTTGTAATTGAGTATATTTTAGCAATATAACTTTTATTACAGTTACAAAAGTTTTTTACAGTTACAATAGTTTTATTACAGAGTACAAATGTTCAGTTTTCCACCACTAAATTGAGACAGGTGTAGAAAAGGAAATACGCAGTAACTTGCTTGTACTAATTGTACAATAACGTCGCTGAGAATCATGATCTATTTGTGTTTTGGGGTTGTTTTGTCATCGCGTGCTTATCTTATTTAGTAAAACAATGATGATCAAAAGTTACAATTTGTTCAGCCAAGATTTTGCCATGATTTTAATTTGATGGATCCCTGCACATTAGACACGATTATCTTTATAACCATAACCCCTCTATTGTATTAGAAATGATGATGATAGAAAGCCAAAATATCCCAATAAAATTCACTAATTGCTGCAACATTCAATAGAGACTATTCCTAATAATACACATGACTCACACGCATATATAACGTGTTGCGTAACTCTTCACGTCGTGTAAATGACGATTCTTCCGCTGAATTGTGCTCAGCTCTAAATCCTGGCTCTGAGTGACTTTAGGATGAGAGCGAGTGAGTCATCCTGTTTCACTGTACTCCTGCGGTACTCACTCTGTACTCACTCTGTACTCATCTCAGCCTCAAATCATCTATTGTGTATTTATTCTTACTGTTTCAAAATACTTTAAAAGCATGCGTTCATACTGAGAGTGGGCTCACCTCTCCATTGATCTGACCTGTAACTTGACCATGCCACATGATTGCTTGTCTCAAATGAAATACCATCCATAATATAAACTACAAAGTACACACAACACGGTAGCATTTCACACTCACAGGAATAGGCTTGATACGCAATACTAATGATAACAGAAAACACACAGAAAAAGACTGTTTTAAGAGTATTAAAGAGTATTTTCTTACAGTTTGGGCTTATACTAGCTCTGATAAAGATCAAAAACTGAACGATCAAACTCTTTTTTTGCATTGATACTTTTATTTGTATTTATATAGTTCTATAGGTTCACATTTAACACAGTTTGGGGTCGAATAAAATCTCTCCAACACTTTTAACAACTGCTACATTTTGGCTTTACCAACACTGCTCTGTTAAGTTCTGAACCAGAATTAAAACAAGAATAATCCAGAACTAAATCACTAAATTCATAACGAACAAATGTATTTTTATTTTATTTTCTTTATTTTCTTTATTTTCTTTATTTTCTTTATTTTCTTTATTTTCTTTATTTTATTTATTTTATTTATTTTATTTATTTTATTTATTTTATTTATTTTATTTATTTTATTTATTTTATTTATTTTATTTATTTTATTTATTTTATTTATTTTAAAGAGTTTTTGTTTATAAGAGTTCTTATATTAAGAAGTTTTTTAAACTTCCTATAAGTTATCTGTCCTTTTCCTCTGTATCTACCTGCGTTGCAACTATGAAATTTCCCCATGTGTGGACAATAAAGGAATATCTTATCTTATTAAGAATGATTTCTAATATTGATGAATACTCAAACTCTCCTAACCAGACCCACTAAGTCTGAATCATTCTTAATACGCTTCATGTTCATGCTTTATTAAGGCTAATTACGCTGTATTTATTCACTTTTATCCACGTCTTTAAACCTGTGAATCACTTAAGCGACTGATCAAACGTGCTGAACCCAGAGAAAGTCATCAACGAGTGTCAATGAGTCATCCCCATAGCAACACAAGTATGAGCCCGAGTGAGATCTGCGCTTCAGTTTCACATAGTAGCTGCAGGCCGTGGGGTATCATGAGGCCATATCATGAATCAGATCAAATATACATAAGTTGGACATACATACTTGATGCAATCGCGCTTATGAATTTTGTTTGCGCAGGGTAGAAACGTGCATCAGGGACTTGAACACGCGAATGACTCATTTTCATGACCCGTGAGCTTAAGGACAGTGAGGAGAAGTGGGGAGCAAACTATAGAAGTACATCCTAATGAGGGCTACTGCACCGAGAACCAGAACACTACTGGGATTCTAGTTTTGAGAGCCGTGATTTGAACCAACTTTGAATTATTTATTAAATGAAGGTTATGTTCAACACAAATTACATCGATTTGGTCCAATTAGGCATAGTCTGTCTTTATTACACTTTATTAGAGTTGAAATGTTGACCTCACTGTGCCATTGCTACAACCTGCTCTTGTCAAATATCAGTTAAAGTATCTTTTCTACGTTTACACCAAATATAGCAGATGCATTGTTTAGCGCCTAACCTTTTATTTTCGCATTATCTTAATGGAGATAATAGGCAAAAAACGCTTAAATCAACAGCTTTTCCTCATTAGTTTCTTCAACGTTGTTTTTTGATTGATTCGTGTATGTTTGAGTAACAACTTTTCAAAAATAAAAACACGTAAATTACAATCCGTCACTTATCAGGGTGAAATGTCACTGCGAAGAGGTGGAGCTTATCAGTTTTGTACTATTATTAAACCATTTTAGATTACTGCGGTTCACAATGAACAAGGTGTAAGCTAATGGTCTGTTTATGTTTAAGTTAGAAATTTAAGAGTTTGTCTCCTTTAAATGCTGTTGTTCAATATATTCACATGTCAGTACTTGTTAAGAACTAGTGTAGCAGTTGTGCAGTTATATTTTAGGCCTGGATTGGATCTGGTGGTGGAAGAAGTACTCCAGTTTACTAAGTACAGATACAGGAGCAAAGTATCACATGGTTAAAGAAATGTACCCGTGTTTAAAATGTACTTTTGAGCAAAAACATGGGCCTAATTCAGAAAATATAGTGATACTGTGTCACCTTCTACTGCAGTCCAGCTGGAGTTTAGACCTGGAACAGTCCTGTTTTAGAGCTGGATTAATTAAGTCTGCTAGTACTCAAAAACCCAAATATTTTCACACACTTTTGGTGTGAAAAGTTTGAAAATCACTCAATTTTTCCTCATGGTGTTTACCATTGTATTATGCAACCTTTCCAAAGTGTAGCGGGATTTCTGAAAGTCTACAGTCTACCGTGGATTGCTGACCTTAAACATTCATCTGGATCGCATTTAGCTCCCAAACCATGTCAGCGTGGTACCTTTGAATGAAAAATCACTTATGGGGGCCTCATCATGATCCTCAGAGCTTGGCCATAATCCAAACTATTTCCCACAGGCAAAGAGTTGGGGTCTCCATGTCAGCCTGGAGACATATACATTCAGCAGCGCGCTTTTGTTTTATGACTTGCCGGGAGTGTAGGGCCCCTCAGCTCTCCTCTGGTTAGCCTTGAAGTTGGGGGCCCCTCCGCGCTCCCAAGGGTGGTGGAGGTTCCCTCATGAATGTATGTTTCTGGGAAAGCAGGCACGTTTGGACTTTGACAAAGGCCTCTGGTGATGGAGCTGCTGCATGTTACCATTTAGCAGGAGGTTCATTGTGGTGGAACTGAAGTCCAGACAAGCTGCGGACCCTGCATGGGGCCACTACGGGGCCACTTCTCTGTTAGAAATGGCATGAGTTGAGTTTCATGGGTAGCAGTGAGTCTGAATTTAGTGGTTCCATTACTAAACAGACTTGTCCTTTTCTAAAACATATCTTTGGTGTTGTTTTAATTTAATGTTTTGAGCAGGTTCCTGTTCAACCACATGCAGAAAAGCAAGTGTAGCCTTCAGCAAGTCTGTGCCTTTTTATTTATTTATTAATATTATTAAATATTATTAAATTACACATATATATTATTAATGACAATAATGATGATAATAATAATAAATAATAATAAGATTAACACAGTCCAATATGACAAAACATAAATATAATAACGGCCCAACATGCCCAACATACAAGTCCCATTCAATCCAAAGTTTATCATGTTTTTTCCATTGGTCAGTTACTCTGTCAGTCCAGTACTTGATCATTGGGGAGGTTTGTGTCATCCATTTTTCCTGCCGCCAAAAGTATGTTCCAAAGGTCAGGAGTTCTGAGGCCCATGTACTCCGATGGCAACGTCAAAAACAGTCTGCGGTGCCTTATTGAGTCCCACATTTTTGAGGAACAGAACAGTCCCAAAACATGTGGTAGTGGTTTTCCTCCTGGCTGCCACAGTTCCTCTAACAGTTAGCATTTCCTCCAATTTGACATGGTATAATGAAAAACGTGACACATTTTTTAAGCAATATTCCCTCCAAACATGTGCTTTTGTGCTCCTCCACTGGGATGTACGTGTATTTTTCCACTCTTCATCTATTAGAACAAGGTTATCCTCTTTTTTCCAATATGTTTTTTTTTATATATTTAGTAGCATAGCTGTCCAGATTAGCAATGCATTGATATAATTTTGATATTATTATCCTTGAAAGTTCTGATTAAAATAAATCTGTAAGAGTGTTATAATGGTCATCACTTTGTTCAATTTCTTGGCTATAATAACTCCATATTTATATATAAAAGTGCTTTCAACATTTTAAAGCTTTTCATGTGATTATCTTTTACAATCTGGTGAAAAACCTATATAATCCAGACCTGAATCTCAGTACTACAACTAGTTTGTACCAGATTTTAACATCTTTGTTTAGTTTGTATGCATTTAGTTATTTCTATGCTGCCAGCGCAGATTTGACAAAGGGATTCTTGACTTCCTCCAAATGGCTCAACAGTCTGTACAGGAACCTCCGGCATTACATTACCCTCAACATTTTTCCATTGAGCTTCATATCCTGGGTCACATCAGTACAGCAATGTTCTGATTTGAACTGTAAGATATATATATATATATATATATATATATATATATATATATATATATATATATATATATATATATATATATTTAGACAAGGTAAACCGCCTTTTTCTTTTGGTAGATACGTAAGCGTGTTTATTTGAGACAGGGACAGTTCACAATATACATCGACCTCATCAGGAGAGATGCATTGTACCAGGTCGTAGCTCAAGGGATAATTTGCAGCTTTAGACCCTGGGCAGGCTGTTAAGTCCCACTGAAAAGAGCTGATTTGAAGCGGATTTGAGTTTTTTTTGCCTTACCATACAAATATTGAGATTGTTTTATTCCACCTATCAAAAATCCGGTTTGGGATGGAAATTGGTAGTGTCTGGAATAGATAGAGAAATCTGGGCAAAACATATTTTTTTAGGGTTTCAATCCTTTAACTTTCGATTTCATTATAGAAACAGAGTACATTATTTTTTCGATCACAGCCCATTCTTCAAGATGCTTCTTTATGGTATAGAAAAGTATAGAATAAGATTGTTGACAGTTCTTTATGAAGAACCACACCTAAATATTTAAGGGATTCCATCTGCCTTTTAAATGGGTAGTTTTTCTAAAAGACAGAGGTGGTCCCCAATACGAATTTGCACATTCAGTTTGTCTCCAGATATTGGAGAGCATCACATTAGGTCATTTCCGATTTGGTCATCATCTGCGCATCTGTTCTGGCCCATCAATTGAGACAACATTAATTGTTTCTGATTGTCCAATACACTGGGCCAATGGTTCCAAGTACAACGTGAACAACAGGGGAGACCAAGCAAAGCCCTGCCTTGTGCTGCCCGGTGGTCTAGCAGTTAAGGCACAGCACACATATGCCAGGCTCTTAGTGCAGCCAGCATTGACTCTCAACTCTGACAATTTACTGCATGTCCTCCCTGGTCTCTCATCCCCAATTTTCACACTGTCCTTTCATGTCTGTTAAAGGCGACGGGCCAAGGAAAAAAAAAAAAGCCCTGCCTCACCCCTTTTTCCAAAGTAGTGGATCTGTCAAGTGACCATTCATTTTGATTCTTGATGTTGGGCTGTCGTAAAGAGCCCCAATAGTTTTGATTATAAGTCATCTATTTGATATTTATAAAATCAATAAGGCCAGCTAACAGTATGTATTCATTTGTTTCTATGTATACATTTATCATTTATAGATTTACCAGTATTTTGTGAGTTTGAGACATACTAATAATAATGTCAGCTGAACATGCATGTTCCAGACAGGGTTCCCTCAAAGCTGTTTGCAATCAACTCTTTGGTATAGAAAGTGATGTCACTTCCTGGGGGAGCATATACATTTATCAAAGTAAACACACTCCATTAATAATTCCTTTGACCAATAAAAACCTGCTGTCTTTATCTTTGTGTTCAAAACGCTGTTCAATGTCTGTTCCGCTTGAGTTTGGCCACATCCTCTTATGTCTGCCCCTGTATGAGGAATAGCAAAGTCTTTTAGAACTAAATTGAGTTCATTGTAATCAGTTTCTTGTAGCTATATAAGGTATAAACATGTTGAAATAATTCTTGTAAATCTGCTTCCTTACACACAAACACAGGAACCACAACAACAATATATACACACAAAAAAAAGAGCCCACAAGAAGAAAGAGACGTGAAGTTAATTTGGTCTGGTCTGGTCCACGGTGAAACGTCTAACTGCAGCCATGACACACTGTTTATCACTGAAGTTATGGAACTTCAGTATCATAGGTCTTAGACAGTGGCTTTTATGGATGTGCAAGCAGACTGTGTTGATCAATATTTAGTGAATAACACAAAAGTGAAAAAACCTAACATGCAAGGGATGCCAAATACTGCTTGTATTTCTAACTTACGTCTAATAATTTGGAAATGTGAACAGAGCCATCCCCAATCACCACTTTGGAAACCTTCTGCTTCCTCGGCACCACCATCACCCAGGACCTCAAGTGGGAGCCCACCATCAGCTCCCTCATCAAGAAGGCCCAGCAGAGGATGTATTTCCTGTGGCAGCTGAGAAAAGCCAAGCTGCCAGCGCAGATGATGGTGCAGTTCTACACGGCCATCATTGAGTCCATCCTCACCTCCTCCATCACCGTGTGGTACGCTGGAGCCACAGCCAGGGACAAACAGAGACTACAGCGCATTGTGAAGGTGATCGGCTGCAGACTTCCATCTCTGCAGGACCTGTACGTCTTTAGGGTTCTGGGGCGAGCAGGTCGGATCACAGCCGACCCTTCTCACCCTGGACATGGACTGTTTGAGCCACTCCCCTCAGGCAGGAGGCCACTCCCCTCAGGCAGGAGGCCACTCCCCTCAGGCAGTAGGCCACTACCCTCAGGCAGGAGGCTACGGTCCATCCATGTACATACTGAGACCAAGTTTATTTTTTACCTTATTTTATTAGTAAATTCTTAATTTATGCATGCCATATTTGATTCTATAGACGTTGCTATAATTATAATTTAATTATTCATTGTTTTATGTTGCACCTTAAAGTTGAAACAAGTTCCTATGTTTGTGAACATGACAATGGCAATAAACCATTTCTGATTCTGATTCTGACATGTGCAGTTAGCCATCCAAGATTCCCACACAGGTTTATTCAGCATGAACGGGCCTCTAAACATGACCATGGACTGAGCAGCTGCAGCAGAAGAAGAACCAAGCTTCCTGTAGTACTGCTTAGAGGCCTGTAGAGGCCACTAAAAGACAATAATAATGCAGCAAATTAACAGACACCTGCGTGTTTTACATCATTTTCCTCATGTTTTTGACCAGCGTACATTATTTAGCAAAGGCTGCACAAGTCAAGTCCATTAAGTCTGTGTGTTTGTGTTCTACGAAGAAAGAATGCAGCATGCGCCATTGCAATCAGCACATACAGTACTCCTTAACCCATTTTTGTGTGTGAATAGGTTTACTGACTTTCCTGTTCATTACAAGGATACACTGTACTGAAAGAACACCTAAGTGTATTGAGTATTGTAATTCTTTCTCTACTTTGTTCCCTGATATACATGTTTGTGGTGTTAGATGAACATTTGCTTTGATCATCTACAAATGAATTGTCCCCCTCTCTTACCCACAGCAGGAGCCAGGCATCCCACATCTATATCAGCATAACTCTGGGAATGATGGGGTCATTATCTTTAGTTTAGGTGGTGTGAGACAGTATAAGATCTGTGTCGAATTTTGAATTGAATCAGTTTGTACCTTACACATTTTGAGGAGTAATTTGATTGGTTGAGAATAGCTGCCCATGTTTCTGTCAGTTGTGTGTCCAGATCTTCCCCTGTGATCAAGAGTCTGTTACATTCAAAAAAAGGTGAGACATAATATTTTATACATTTTCTAAATGACCCTTTTTCTGTTTATCTCGCTTGTGAGTCTGAAGCTCCATCCACACCTATGAAAGAGTGTCTCTGTAAAATAGATTTTAATTGTAGGCACTGAAATATACTGATGTTTTATAAGATGAATTGTGTTTTTAACTCTCCGTCCTTGACAACTTCAGACAATCATTCCAGATTCTATTTGAACGAGGTTTATTCCCATCAGAACATGATGGATTATTCCTGGGTGGGCACGAGGCAAGTCAAACGCTACTAATTTGTAAGTGCTTTTGAAATATTTAGCTACTTCACAGGAAAAAGTCATTATGTATTCTTAATTTGTTTCTCTACTGTAGGGTGGTACCAGAGGGATATAATACTACTTCTTTGACGATTTCTTGTTCTTACCATCTACAGCTGCCTGGTTCTGGATGATCAGGTTTATATGCCCAAGACAGTGGGTATTGACAATTATGTATATAAATAATAAATAATATATGTACATGTTTGATATGCCGAGTCCTCCTGCTCTCGAAACAGACAGTTTTCATATTCATTTTAGCAATTTTCCCATTCCATAGAAAAGAGGATATTAATATATGTATAACTTTGAACCATGTCTTATTTTGGATGGATTGCTGGGATAAGTAAAGACATAATAATACATTCATCTTCAGAATGTCTCCACTCCCTCGCAAAGATCATGGTAGATTCGAACTCTTCACATCTTCTCTGATTGTTTTTATTCATTCATCCATTTTCTACCGCTTGATCCCTTTCGGGGTCACGGGTGACTGGAGCCTATCCCAGTGACTTTGGGCCTTCGGAGGGGCACACCCTGGACAGTGGCCAACTCATCGCAGGGCTAACACATAGACATAGATATTACAGACAAACATTCACTCTCACACTTTCACTAGGGCCAATTTAGAGTCACCAATTTTGCCTAACACATGCATGTCTTTGGATGGTGGGAGGAAGCCAGAGAACCTGGAGAGAACCCACGGTAACACGGGGAGGACATGCAGACTCCACCCAGAGAGATCATGTGATGTTGGTCTGGGCCGGAAATCGAACCCATGATCTCGCAAGAGCGCTAACCGCCTTTGCCACAGAGCACATTTCAACTGTTGAATTCAACAATATCGTCCATAGGTGATTTTGTGTTCACTCATAAATATGTCGTGCTTTGGGTTTTCATTATAACAGAGGAAACATCACCTGCAAAAAGATTGACTTGAACTCATGATTTTATAATGAAGTGGCAAGGATAAACAAAGTCTAGGAGGCCGGACATCCTGGTCTGGGGCCCTAAGTCTGAAAGGGGTTGATATGTGTCCATTGGCCTGGACAGAGGAAGTCGGGTTGTTACACTGTACTTTACTCAAACTCATTGAATACATCAGAGTTTTGATGAAACATTAACTAAATATGACCAGTTCATCAAGTTATAAATAGTAGTCCAGAATAGGTTTATTCAGTTGTTTGGTTGTAGTTACTTCCTGACTCTTTTTCACATGCTGGATGTTCGGTTCCAGGATTTGCTTTTCATTTTTGGAGCTTTATATTTTCTTACCCTCATTTGAACTGCATTCCTCTGCACAACAGCTCATGGTTCCTTCAGAGTTTACATGCTCACAGATGTGGATGCAATAATCACATTTATGTGACTTATTCTTTTGTCTTATTGTATGCATTATTGTTAAGGTAATGTTATGTAACTATAGTAACACTGAATGCATAAGACAATCAAACATTGAGCACAGGTAAGAATATTGTTACCTCATGATGTTACCACAAGCACCGGTAGTTATTCAAAAATAGTTTCTGATTTCAGTTTTATTTTTGTAATGAGATAAAACACAATATGTTAAAACTATGCCAATGATGAGTTCTAAACTAAAGAGTGCGATGGATTCAAATAAAATACCATGAAGACAAATGTTGCTCAGAGGCTAAGGATTTTTTGTATTTAAGGAAATGGAAGTGGTCAAAGTGCTTTGAGAAAAAAAAAAAACTCAACTTAGCTAACAGCAGTGAGCGAAGCACTCATTTTCAGGGACCTGTCACTAATGATCCCATATACACCAGTCCAGACCTGGGCCTGCTGGGACACATGGGAACGATTTAAAACACCCCGTGCGTGTTACTGGAGGCTCTGGTGGTCCTCACACTGAGAGAAAAAACAATTAGAATCATTATTCTGAGCACTTACACATATTTTCTTACAACTAACAAATCAAGTCTCCACTGGCATTGGTCATTAGTTTGTCTGGTGAAAGGTGACATGGAGACATATTTAGGTCCCTCAAACTTCTTCCTGGTGCGGAGGGGGCCTAATAGACCCTTTAAAATGCCATGTTACCAGAATGTTCAAAACCCAGAAGTGAGACGTTTTTTCTTTATGACAAATAATGGAACAAATACATAAGTGTAATTGACATCCGTCTGAAGCTGGTGAGGCCTCTGCTTAAGTCGATCCTGGGATCCTTCTACAGAGGACAGAGGACTGGATCGGCATCACTGGTATGGCCTTAAATTGGTCCAAGTCCTACCTTGAAAACAGGAAATACTTTGTGGAGATTGGTGATTGTCTCAAGGGTCAAGCCTTGGACCCCTTCTGTTCACTCTGTACATGCTGCCGTTGGGACAGTTCATACAAAACAGTGGTGTGTCCTGTAACAATGATGCAGACGACACTCAGATCTATGTCTCACTGTCGACAGGTGAATATGGACCAGTGGATTCACTCTGTCACTGCATCCAACAGATCAGTTTGTGGAGCAAAACAACTTTCAAGACTGAAATCTTCGTCTTTGGCCACAGAAACAAAAAGAAAGTGTTCTGTTAATCTGTTAACAAAGTAAGATATTTAGGAGTAATAATGGACTCAGACCTAAGTATCAACAGCTACATAAATTCAATAATATCAGTAGTTTTTTTCAATCTGAAAAACATTGCCAAAATTAGAAATATAGTGTCCAAACCAGATTTAGAGAGACTTATCCATGTGTTTGTCTCCAGTAGATTAGACTGTAACGGCCTGCTCACTGGTCTCTCCACACGAGCTGCTTTACATCCAGAACGCTGCTGCTCGGGTCCTGACTAGAACCAGGAAGTACCATCACATTAGTCCTGACTAGAACCAGGAAGTACCATCACATTAGTCCTGACTAGAACCAGGAAGTACCATCACATTAGTCCTGACTAGAACCAGGAAGTACCATCACATTAGTCCTGACTAGAACCAGGAAGTACAATCACATTAGTCCTGACTAGAACCAGGAAGTACCATCACATTAGTCCTGACTAGAACCAGGAAGTACCATCACATTAGTCCTGACTAGAACCAGGAAGTACCATCACATTAGTCCTGACAAGAACCAGGAAGTACCATCACATTAGTCCTGACTAGAACCAGGAAGTACCATCACATTAGTCCTGACAAGAACCAGGAAGTACCATCACATTAGTCCTGTTCTCAGGTCTCTGCACCTGTGGCTCAGAGAAGAGACTTTAAAGCAGCTCTGCTTGTGTACGAGTCTCTCCATGGCCTAGCACCAAAGTACATGTTAGTGCCATATGAACCATCTCGGACTCTGAGGACCTCAGGGACCGGCCTCCTGCTGGTGCCAGAGTCAGGACTACACATGGACCGGCCTCCTGCTGGTGCCAGAGTCAGGACTAAACATGGACCGGCCTCCTGCTGGTGCCAGAGTCAGGACTAAACATGGACCGGCCTCCTGCTGGTGCCAGAGTCAGGACTAAACATGCACCGGCCTCCTGCTGGTGCCAGAGTCAGGGCTAAACATGGACCGGCCTCCTGCTGGTGCCAGAGTCAGGACTAAACATGGACCGGCCTCCTGCTGGTGCCAGAGTCAGGACTAAACATGGACCGGCCTCCTGCTGGTGCCAGAGTCAGGACTAAACATGGACCGGCCTCCTGCTGGTGCCAGAGTCAGGGCTAAACATGGACCGGCCTCCTGCTGGTGCCAGAGTCAGGACTAAACATGGACCGGCCTCCTGCTGGTGCCAGAGTCAGGACTAAACATGGACCGGCCTCCTGCTGGTGCCAGAGTCAGGACTAAACATGCACCGGCCTCCTGCTGGTGCCAGAGTCAGGACTAAACATGGACCGGCCTCCTGCTGGTGCCAGAGTCAGGACTAAACATGCACCGGCCTCCTGCTGGTGCCAGAGTCAGGACTAAACATGGACCGGCCTCCTGCTGGTGCCAGAGTCAGGACTAAACATGCACCGGCCTCCTGCTGGTGCCAGAGTCAGGACTAAACATGGACCGGCCTCCTGCTGGTGCCAGAGTCAGGACTAAACATGGACCGGCCTCCTGCTGGTGCCAGAGTCAGGACTAAACATGCACCGGCCTCCTGCTGGTGCCAGAGTCAGGACTACACATGGGTAATCTCAGTTTTATGGGGTAAAGGTCTAGAAGGTTGTGAGAGACAGGCCCCACCCCGGCTGTGTTTTAATCAAAGCTCAAGACTTTACCTGTTTTTTTCTAAATATTTTAAATACCATGTTAATGTGTTTTTATGTGTTTTTATTTATTTATTGTGACATTCACTGTATTGTACTGTTTTTATACACAGTGTTGTGTTTTTCATGTGTCTTTAACGTGGTAAAGCACTTTGAATTGCACTTTTTACAAAGTGTGCTCAATAAAAAACATATAACACATTTATTGATTGATTGATAATTGTTGATCAACTGTGAAATAAAGCAACACAAACAATTTAATTTTGCCTTCATCAAAATGTGTCAAAACATCACTCATTAAAAAAATATAATAATAATGTAAACATTCAATAGTACATGTCTTTAGACTGTACATATCCAAGTGTTCATATTTTGTTGTATTGAAATTGTCACTTTTCTCTCCAGTCCAGAAACGTTTAAAGGTGTTTAGCTTTTACTCATTATGTTCATTCTAAAGTCCTACAATTCTCTCTCTCTCTTCCTCTCTCTCTCTTCCTCTCTCTCTCTTCCTCTCTCTCTCTCTTCCTCTCTCTCTCTCTTCCTCTCTCTCTCTCTCTTCCTCTCTCTCTCTTCCTCTCTCCCTCTCTCTCTCTTCCTCTCTCTCTCTTCCTCTCTCTCTCTTCCTCTCTCTCTCTCTCTTCCTCTCTCTCTCTTCCTCTCTCCCTCTCTCTCTCTTCCTCTCTCTCTCTTCCTCTCTCTCTCTTCCTCTCTCTCTCTCTTCCTCTCTCTCTCTCTTCCTCTCTCCCTCTTCCTCTCTCCCTCTCTCTCTCTTCCTCTCTCCCTCTCTCTCTCTCTTCCTCTCTCTCTCTCTTCCTCTCTCTCTCTCTCCCTCTCTCTCTCTTCCCCTCTCCCTCTCTCTCTCTCTCTCTGCTTCCCTCTGTTTTGTTTGTAAGGCTGCCCTCTTGTGTTCATACTGCAGTATTACGTCCATCTTCTCGTGTTGAACTGTACTTGTTTCCTTTCTTTGTATTTGACTACTTGTTACTTCAAGCGGAATTGTTACAGAAAATAGTTGTAGTAGTCCTTTTTTACAATACACAGATGATTTTGTTATTTTAACCTATTTTAGACTTGGTTTAGTCTTCGTTTATAGCTTCTAGTTGTGTCCTGACCTCTTCCTTCATAGTATCTTTGAGTCGTGTCTGTTATGCTTATTGTTACCACAAGAGGGAGCCACAGACTGTAGTAAGGAACATCATACTGACAGTAAAGTTGAATATTTTACACATTCATAACTTCCTGTAACAGCACATTTAGAGCCAGATTTCAGATAATGCAATATTAAGATTCTGTCTCCTCTGATGAGCCTCCAGTTTGAATGGAAAGATGAAGAGTTGCCTGATCATTTTGGGACAGACTCTTCATCATCAGTCGTTCCCAAATTGTGGATGTTTGGTTGGGAAGAAAAAGGTTGGGAACCACTGGGCTGCATGACCAAAGCTGTGGTGAGTGTGTTGGAGTACGGAGCCATAAGGTTCCCTGACATAATAAGATGTGTATAACTAAAGATTATACAGAGGCTCTGGAGCTTGGCAACAAGGCAAAGTGGCATTTCTAATACAATAATCTCAATGTAAAACGTATGTTAGATTCAAACACATATGTTTAGCTCAAAAAGCCATTTGTGAGCCAAAGCTTCACAAATATTTAGAGGCTCTGTAGTTTGGCCAACCATTTGTCAAAGTTATACACAAATTAATTCAAGTTAATTGTATGTTCAAAAAGTATCACATTAAAATGGTGAGGTACAGTAATACCTTAGAGTAGACAATTCTTTTTTAGAGATTTTAGGCTACTCTAATAAGGGCCATCTGAAAGTTCAAGTACAGTGGTAAATCACACATTAGTATCATAATCAACACTTAGTGAAAAAAATAACATTATAGACCATTATCACTTTATTAGAAGAAGTCACATGAAAACATGGTTTGACCTTTAACCTGTAAACCTGACCTGTAAATGGCCCTGTACCATCTTTACATTCTTGTAGGCATTTTACACAACATTTACAAGTCAAAATAGTATTTGGGATGAATATTATACTGTAAATATTAAAGTCAGCAGACTTTACAATTCAACAAATAAAAATAAATAACAAATATGCCTTACAAACATTTCAAACATGATGGTTACATTAGCCTACAACTATGACTTTGGAAATGTATAAGATCAGAAACAAAGTAATATATATATATATATATATATATATATATATATATATATATATATATATATATTTACATTCAAATAGCAACTCAGTACAGCAGTATTTTACTTGGAAGATTATGTTTTTACTCTTTACTCTCACACATTTTGTCTCGAATACCCTGAACGTCTTCTCACACTTCTAATGTCATCATTCTGTTGTCAATGATGCTCATCAAATGCTATCAATTTTCACTTTCTTTCTTCTTTAAATTCCCGTTTGTATTTTCAGTCGGATCAGTTTTGGACCGGATTGTCAGTCCTGAGAACCACAAGATAACAAAAGAAAGACAGGATATCGACACCTTCATTCAGCATGATACATAAGACATATTCAAAGTACATTCAAAAATACTGGAAGTACTGGTAACTTCTGTGCATGATGCAACTTTATGCTGAACGTAAACCAAATACTTTAGTGGCGTTTTGGCAGCATTGTAGGTAATTAATACAACATTGTAACATCTTTTCTATCCAACAGCTATTTGGTACTTGAATGGTATTTGACATTTTAAATTACATCTTTGACAAGCAGACAATACATTCAAATATCATCCAGTGAAGTTCAGCGTCACATTCAACTGTACAACAGTTAGAACAATCTCATATGCAGCTCTGTCCAGACCAATGCATCCGGGACACAGCGAAATATGACAAATGCATTGACAAATATGCAACACAAGTGTGAAAATAAAAAATATGGATATGTCAAAGAGGCTATTTTCATCAATAGTAGCGATACAGTCAAATGAGTCTTTACTGATTATCCGGATAATTGGTTAAAGACACAGGCATAACAGAGTCACCCAAATATCGCGATACTCAGAGTCACAATACTGGTATCGATACTCAAATGAGGTATCGCTATGTTTTGATGACGTCACACATTAATGGGATCGCATTGTTGCCAGGATTTCAATGATTTTCAAGTCAATCGCCAAAATGGGGCAATTCTGCAAAGACAGTAGAGGGCAGCACTGAGCCTCTAAACACCCGGTATGTCCAAGTGTAAATGACCACTTTGAATGAATGTATTTATAAGAAGTATTGTGACAAGTATAGTCTGGTCAACAGCGATGTACCATGACAACTGTAAAGAAGTACTTATAGGTAAAAAAACAGGCTATAGCATAATAGAACAGAATTTCCCATCAATACCATGGAAAAGGCGTGCATTTTCAGTTTTAATACCATCAAACATAGATCGCTGTCCAATGTCAAATATAGTTGGAAATATGCACATTCAAAAGATGGATCCAAAAATGTGAAAAACAATCATTTTTGAAGGAGTAGTGCCAGAAGTAGTACCTCAAAATCATTTAATATTGTCACTATAGATTTACTGAGTGGGAAGAGAAACCAACAATTCTACTCAAGAGTTACACTGTAAAATATATCACTCAGGAAGGAATAAAAGATGGAACTACCCACTTCTGTATCACAATTGTGCCTGGAATAAAAGGGGACATATTATGCTTTTTTCCATGCACTTAGTATTAAAAAGTCTAAAATATGTAGCTCATCATTTTACATTTTGGTCATTGTAAAATGCAACATTAATCTAAAAAAGCTAATTGACTTTTAAACCTGATAAGCTCCGCCTCTTTGTGACATTTTACCGCAGCAAGCGTTGGATCGTCATTGACACGTTTTTATTGTCGGAATGTGGTTTTTCAGAAACCTACATGTATCACTTGGACTCTTAATTTCTCAAATGATCGCAACTAAGTACATGGGCGGAGATAGGGGGTAGGTGAATAAAGGACTTTTCTGAGCACTTGAGCCTCAGGTGTGGGACAATCAAGGATTAATCAATGATGCATTAAACCAAGCACAGTTAACTAATGATGAGGAAACGTTTTTATAACAAGGTTAAAAAGCTGATTAAAGAAAGATGTTGCATAATATGTCCCCTTTAATATTTGAAGGTCTCAAATCAATTGCAATCACAAAGACAAAGAATGCTTCTCGAAAAGTGACATTGCGTTGACATCGGCCCCATTCCAAAGGCTCAGATGGAGGTGTAGTGCCGGCTGAAGCTGCTCAGGCGGATCTTCTCGGGGAGGATGATGTTGACCGAGTGCTCCGGCTCGTCCTGCCCGCCGCTGCCCGCCTCCTTCAGCAGGTGCTCCCGCTGCTGCCGCACCAACTGGCTGTACTTCGCGTTGGCCATCCACGTCTCGCAGCGGCCGAAGAACACGATGCCCGTTGTGCCCAGGATGACCAGGCAGGTGAGCAGGGCTAGCATGCCGAAGCACACCAGCTGCCCGTGGGTGACCAGGACCCCTTGTGCGTGAACGGTCTCCTTCAGCGTGATCTTCAGGAGGTCCCTTTCCGGCGGGCGAAGGAGCTTGTGGAAGGCGTGAGCCGGGAGCGAGTAGTGCTGAGGGGTGAGAGAAAAAACCCTATGGTCCACAGCTGGTTTTGGCACCACGGGTTTGGCGCGCACTCTGGGTCTGTGCTGGAGGGAACAGGTGGGGCCCGCAAACCACTTCTGGCAAGCGCATCGGAACGTCCCGTCGGCTTGTCCAACGCACGTGCCTCCGTTGGCGCAGGGCTGACCGGCGCACGGCGACAGGTTCACGGTGTCGTTGCAGGTGAAGCCGGTGAAGTTGAGCGGACATTGGCAGCTGAAGGCCAGGCCGTGGTTGGTGCAGGTGCCGCCGTGGAGACAGGGGTTGGGTTGGCAGCTGTCCATGTTGACCTCGCAGTAGTCTCCGGAGAAGCCGGACGGGCAAACGCAGGAGGAGAAGAAAGGGGAGCCGTCGACCGCCGTGCACACGCCGCCGCTCTGACAGGGGGATCTGAGGACAGCAGAGGACAAGGTCAGCGCCGCACTTTGGGGTCACAGCAGGTCCGCGGTGCTCGGGACCTAAGACGTATTGACAGGCAGTTCTACCGCTTGACATCGTGACCTCAGGGCTTTTTGTGGACTTCTAATGAGCTGGATGTCTCCGATCACATTGGAACAATTTGTGTAGAGAAAATACCTCCAGACTAAGTCAGTTATTTAGGCCTGTCACAACTACATCCACTTATCGTTCAATAATTTAAAGCTTTAAGAAATTATTTTTGCTACTTGATTAATCTAACAATAATTATTTTGATTAATCAAATTAGTTGTAATTGAATTTAGTTTAGAATGCAAAATACCCGTAAATATTAGATTTTTACTCAATTTGACCCAGATTCATCAAAGACGAGGCAGCCTGAGGATGTCCTGACTGAGAATATTTATAAACCAAATGTTTTTTCGTCAAAAACACTAAATGTGCACTTTCCCTGTGTCATTTTGAAGTATTTTATGCTTTGATTTAGTCATAAAACCTCCTCTCTGCACATTCCATGTTGTGGACACTGTACATTACGATTAACGATTTTTTTATTTCAATAATCAATTAGTTCCAATTAATTGATTAACTTGTTTCAGCCCTCATTTTGTGAGCTTAATATTTATCATGTGTACATTTCCTTTGCATTTGTGTGTAATTGTTTGTTATTTTATTAGTACAATGACTTTTTTCAATCAATATTGTACATTTAGAAAAGGTTTGACTGAAAATCATCCTACCATAAAGTTATTTTATGGTAGGATACTATAATATTGACTCTACTTATTAGAGTCAATATTATAGTATTATGTTGATATTTTCTGTTACAATATAACACCCTTCAAAGTGTGTTATTGCCTATGACAGATGTCGATAGACCTGTATCTGAAAGCATATCGAAATCAAAAGCTTTATTGAAACATGATCAATTCTTAGGCTGAATAATAGAGGCAATTTGAGCAAGTCTAGTGAAACATAACCATACACAACACTTTAATTTAAAAATCAGAGCAGGTTTAAAAGAGACACTACAAACACAACTAAACAATCCGCTCTATTGATCTACATTTTCTTTATAATTTGCAAGATCAAAATGATAATAGGGTTATATGTTCCTACGATGCAAACATCTAACAGCACACACAGTTCTAAGAAATACATGAGCAACTACATGCTTGTTAAACCGTTATTAGTTCTGCTGTACAATATTCTGTGAAAAGATACTAGATGCAGCATTTACATACCACCCAGTGATCAGCTATTTATAAAGACAGCTGGGCATAAGCCAAGATTTCACTCTCCCTGAGCCGCCATGTCTGCTGTGAACAATTGTTATGATACACAGATAGTATCTGGCATGAAAGCAGACTCCTTTTACTTAAATTTACCCCAAAGAGATGGCACACTTTCAGCCAATAAACAGAACATTATCGTTTCCAAATAAATCTGGCAGTTGATACAGTAAACTGGGCAGATTTCCCCTATAGAAATGATGCAACGCGCCTCTAACATTTCCAGTAAGATGCTAATTAAAAGTGGGTAACTTTTCAGGTCTCCCACCCGCAGGTACCGTGAACAACACCACTCCATTGATCTGACCTGTAACTTGGCCAGGTGGTGTTGCCTGCTGGTCTCCCTGGAGACAATGCCACACAGTGTCAGTACTGCACCAGGACTGAAACGGAACTAAACCAGGACTGAAACGGAACGAAACAAAACAAAAACAGAAATGGGACTAAACAAGGACTGACACGGGACTAAACCAGGACTGAAACAGGACTAAAACGAGGACTGAAGCAGGACTAAACGAGGACTAAAACAGGACTAAACCAGGACTGAACCAGGACTGAAACAGCACTAAACGAGGACTGAAACAGGACTGAACCAGGACTGAAACAGCACTAAACGAGGACTGAAGCAGGACTAAAACAGGACTGAAACGGCACTAAACGAGGACTGAAGCAGGACTAAAACAGGACTAAACGAGGACTGAAACAGGACTGAACCAGGACTGAAACAGCACTAAACGAGGACTGAAGCAGGACTAAAACAGGACTAAACCAGGACTGAACCAGGACTGAAACAGCACTAAACGAGGACTGAAACAGGACTGAACCAGGACTGAAACAGCACTAAACGAGGACTGAAGCAGGACTGAACCAGGACTAAACCAGGACTGACACAGGACTAAATCAGGACTAAAACAGGACTAAACCAGGACTGAACCAGGACTGAAACAGGACTAAACCAGGACTGAACCAGGACTGAACCAGGACTAAACCAGGACTGACACAGGACTAAATCAGGACTAAAACAGGACTGAACCAGGACTGAAACAGGACTAAACCAGGACTGAAACAGGACTAAAACAGAACTGAAACAGGACTAAAACAGGACTAAACCAGGACTGAAACAGGACTAAACCAGAACTGAAACAGGACTAAAACAGCACTAAACGAGGACTGAAACAGCACTAAACGAGGACTGAAACAGCACTAAACGAGGACTGAAACAGCACTAAACGAGGACTGAAGCAGGACACAGCCAATCTTGTATTAGGCTTACAGTGAGCAGATTTTAAAATATCTAAATTGAAAATATGTGTGTAATACTGAACCCATTGTTATTATTTGATGTGACCTTTGGGCCTGGAGGGGCCACTGCTCGTCTCCATGGAGATATCATACCACATACAGAACATAGGCAAGGGCTCAGTTAATCCGAACCTTCCATAGAACTCTGCTGATGTCACAGCTGAATGTTAAATGTCATTTCTCTCAGAACTTTTGGTGAACAATATAAATGATTTGTATTGATGAGGATCTAAAGCCTCCTGCTGCTGCTGCTGCTGCTGCTGCTGCTGCTGCTGCTCTTCTGTCCTCTTTTCCCTTCTCATTCTAATAACCAAGTAAACCAACACTAAAGGTTCTGACAAGTGAATCTAGGCCTTATTTATCCTTATTACAGTGTCAAATGTGAATGAAACAATCTGAAAAGTCTGAGCGCTGCCGTTATCGATTTCTAATTAGACTAATCTGCTGTATTTAACCTCATTAACAAGCTGAAACCTCAGCACTTTAGATTGAAATGATCCCTGAATGGATTGAGACGAACTAAAACCCCCCAAAGAGCTGCTTCCTCCTCTGCACTGCCACTGACAAGATGTATCCAAGCGTTTTATCGAACATTCTGGAATCTCTTGTCTGTGATCAGTTGAGTTCCTGTAGTCTAATGACATCTTTTCAAATTTTGAGCAGGTTTCAGAAAAAAGCACAGTACTATAGTACTATAGTATCCATGCTATTATGAAGGTAGTAGGACAACAGGACTGTGCTTCACTTTTCATAGAAGTGTGAAAAGATACTGACATCAGGATTGTTAGCATACTGTTGTAATGTTCTATATTCTACTATATGAGGGTCTATGTTCTGATTTTGTTGTCGTCCACATGGAGTACCACAGGGCACAGTTTTTGGGTCCTTCATATTATCTCATACATCAAGGACTTGGGTCAAAATATCTCGAACATGCATTTTTATGTTGAGGATAGTTATTTACTATGATCATCTCTTGCTCATTAGAACCCTGCACAAAGCGTTTGTAGTTCATGCACTTCTTCAGTTCAGACTCCTCTAATGTTTTGTTCCAGTAGTCTCCACTTTTCAAGGGAAAGTCACAAGTTATTTATGAACACAAATAGCTCGGTGACTTCCTCACTTTTAAACCGCACATAGAAACCCTTAAACTGGATTTTTTCCTTCCGTGTTGATTCCTGTTTGTTATAATCAAACAATCCCTGTTCCTTTGTCCTCTCAGCTTTTAACATGTGGCAGAAAGACTGGAAATAGACTCAGACTTCCTGTCAGTAAATGCTTTTAAAACAAAGTTGAAATCATGGGAGACTTCATCAATAACGTGCAAATGTTTTTCAGAACCTTTTATTTTAATGTTGTTTGTTTGTATGCATGAACTTGGCTGCCTCTTGGCCAGGACGCCCCGGGAAAAGTTAAAACTGGATTAAAGAAGTTAGTGAAGTGTGTGCAGATTCTATCATACAAGGATCTAGAATAGCGCTCCACGGCCGAATGTGACGTCGCCGCGCAGTGGCCAGCGCGAGGGAGCACCCGCCCCGCTGGACCATGTGGATTGAGTAAACAGGTGACATTATTTGGAGAATTCATAACTTCTACTGATAAACTTACCAAAGGATGTTCAGAGATGTTCACTAGAGGTGAGCAGGGTCTATCAAACTACTATCGTTTTATCAACGCGTTAACATTTTATGTGAAGCCAGTCTTTCGTCTTTTGACGAGCTTCAACCCATTTTGAGGTGATCCCTTACCGAAGCAGACGAGGAAAAGGGACAAATGTCACTTGTGGATACGGGCATGTGGCAGACCAAAAGAACATTTCCACGTCAGGAAAACTAGGAGCACCTACATTTGTTCAAGACACTTTGTAGGAGGACATGGACCAACATCTGACCACCAACCGCTTGCAACGAACAGGTGAGTTCGAGTAATGGGGCCCCGGATATAAGTTTACCGTGTTCTGCGTATGTTGTAGAATTAACATCAGTTTTATTCAGTAAAGCCTCACAAATGCCATGTCGCAATGTTTAAAAATCTGACTTGTTGTGAACTGAGGAGAGAGAGTCTAGATGAAGACGCTGAAAGCCCGGATATACTTTTTTACAAGTTCAGCCTTCTTTCCGCTAATACGACGTGCTCTGCACGGTAAACATCGCTTCAACTAGTTCAGAATGGTCCTCTACTTTATGCTGTTTCAGTTTCGCTCTTGGGACGTCATCTTTCGTCTTAGTCGCTGTGGTTCTGCCATTTTCCCATGTTATTTCCCTGACGGCCTGAGCGGGCTTGAATGTCATCCGGGACTTTTGTAGTGCTCATTAATATTCTGACGTCACGCCCGCGTTGATCTATTGGGGAGATTTAATTAATTGAATTTTATTGTACTGTAGAAAAGGGGTGGGGCTAAATGTCGGAAAGAGAAAGAGCACTATATATATATATATATCTGTCGTTTCACTTAACGTGACGTGTAACTTAATGACAGAAATGTGTAGTTTGTCTAATGCCTTCCTTGTTGTTTTGCATGTTTGTTTCCTTCTCCAGATGAATGAATGCATTACATATTACACCTTTAACTAATAATACGGACATCTCTTTCAAAACTGTCTGGAATCCAAGCGTACATTTTTCGACTGCTCACTATATCCACCTCATGCAAGAAATAGAAATATACAGCCAACAGCCGGGGGAAGCATTTGGGAGAAACAATGCTCACAGCGTGTTCTGAAAAGTCTGTAAATATCACACTGTCATTTGGAGTGGAGCCTGACAGCAGCGAGGGCCCCGCTCGGCTCCAGTCACCATTTAAAGAGAAAGAACAGCAAGTGTGAACCAGTGTAACAGGCAAAGCAGCACAAATACAAACAGGGCAGGAGTCTGAAGGGAGTTCAGTTAGCTCGACTGTCATTTAACAGGCACATGCTATTAAGTATTCAACTATAACAAAAACAAGCATTATTTCACATTTTGTTCATTGTAAACCGCATTATTGATCTAAAATGGTTTAGTAAAAAGAGTCAGGGCCCATTGACTTCCTGTGCATAACTCTTCACAGTAAGAGTCAAGCCTTAAATACAACAGGATTATCAAAAAGAGTTTGAAAAGCTGATGATGAGGATCTAACACTTTTGAAACATGGTTAAAGCTGGAGTACAAGATTTTTAAACTGTGAAAAGAGGAAGAGTTGATTTAAATCTATCTGACTCATTCCAAGCTCTCATAAACCATAAGGCACGTTGCTAGTACATTCATGCATATATATGGCCACTAGTGCAGCTTTAATCTATTTTATTTCATTTGACAAAAAAGTGAAGCAGGAGAAAAACATATCTCATTCCAAAGTATCACACGGGGCTCTTTTTTTTAACAAGTTTCCAATAGATAAAGGTTTTCAGTTACATGAAGATAAGGTGCAATGTCAGAAGTTCTGCTTTCACACTCCACCTTCTGAGAGGGAAACAGAATGTGCTCATTTACAAGATGAAACGTTGACAAATCCATTTTTAAAGCTCATAAAAGTACATTTTATAGAATATGTCTCCAGGTTTTCATCTCTGGTCTGTGTAATACATTTATTGTGCAACGTCCAAATAAATACAAAATAAATAAATAAATAAAGTCAAGTTTGTATTTTTCCAGATGATAAATTTCACTTTTTTATTTTCTTAAATCAAAGAATTAAGATATATTTGTGCTTTTCCAGCTTAACTAGACACAGATAGACATAAAAAGGATTAAATTGGCTTAATCTGCATTCCCAGTTCATTGATTTGATGAGACATTTTTGAGTAAAGTGCTCTTCACTAATGTAGACAAGGGTTGTCCAAAAAATTCAAAAATAACCCCCCTAGTTTCTGGAATCTAAACTATTTCACACTAAATCACATAAATAAGACTAAATGATACATTTCCTGAAAGGTTTGAGCATGTTTCCTTCCTTTTAATATGAATTCATAATATTGCCTCCTGAAACAGCTTTTAAATTTGTCCATTCTCTAGCATTTTCTGTGTTATTGAAATAGAATTGGATTTTTTACTATTGTCTGGAGCACAAACCCTGAACATAAAAGTGTGATGACCAAGCAGCATCGTTCTGTAAAGCACGCTGTAAATAACAAATAAAGCCGACTTGCTCCAGCAGCGTTTCCTCCTCTACGCCTCATGCATGATGCTACATTTATGAATATGGCTGTATTGATTCCATCCCCGACAAGCTGGTGTATTGAAAAGGAGCATTTAGCAATAGGAAGGGTGTAGCTCGGTTTGACTGCCACACAGCATCGATCGGCCCCGTGTCCGTCTGAAGCTCCGTGCCCTGATGAAACGCCTGGATTAAAATGATCAATATCTCTAATAGCGAACGGTGTAATTATAGCCGCTTGTGGCACGGCCACTGGCAGGAGCGTCGCACCCTGCTCCTCTGCTCGGGACACCTCCAACGGGGCCCGACTAATGAGCCCTGATGCTGCTCTTTATTAGATATGAATTCCCAGGATTCTCCAGTGCCGCTCATTGTTCGGATCGTAATTACACTTTTACAAACGGCGAGAAGGAGACGAGAACTGCCAATTATATATGACACTCCGGCTGTATACGCTACATCACGTCAAGCAAGTCTTTCAGGTGCAAGCTTCCTGACAGAACAAACGTGAAGGGCTGTGTCAGCTCGCACCGTCCCCGGAGTCATTCGTATACATTTATGGGCGGGAGGAGGAGTTGTGTGTGTGTGGCTATGTTCTGTCCGTCAAGCAGCTGCAGAGATGCGGGAGGAAAGTCAAAAGGCTCAGATAAATCCAGAGTATATACACATATCGATGGGCAGGGAGACAGCCAAGAAGGGAAACGATAAGTACCTTTTGTGTAAGTGCTTTCTAAAATATTCCATTCAGAACATTGCATTAGAAGATTGGGTTACAGTTCTGTGTCTTTGCCAATGGGGTTTTAAAAAGGTCTAGACATAATGTGACCTGCCAGGACCAGAGCCATCTCTCTGCACAGATGAGGATGGATTAGCCCTGGCTGGAAATGGGTCACCTCTGAAGATTGATTCCAGTAGGTTCAAATGTAATGTAAAAGTGTAATCTGTATGGTTTAGTTTATAAGATGAAATAAGATGTTAAAAAAGAGGTTTACTGGGTTTTGGCTGCAATCAAATCGGCATTTTCCATAAAAAGTCCTGTATTTGTCTGCGTACAAATGGCAAAAGCTTAAAGTTAGTTCTGTACAAACATGTTCTGAAATGTGATTCTTTTATTAGTTGGTGAGTTCTTAAGCCGAATCGTAAAAAACACGGTTTGCAATGCAGAAAGTTCACAATTTTGATGTTTTGCCAAAAGAATGCTGCTTCCCCGTCTCCCTCAGTCAGTCGCAGCCGACAATGTTTGCATCAAAATTGTACGTTTCTGAACGGGTCATTTGTCTTTTGCTGAATGAATTTGAACTCATTACAGCAACAAGAGGAATTGTTTAGTAGATCCACGCAAAGCATTATTGGAAATTCCCCACACAGCTCCTCATTATCTATAGCACACGTCTCGAACATGCAGTTTATTGAGTTTGTGCTGGATTTATGGGCAGTGTCGGGAGAAGCGGAAAATACCACATAAAGTGTTACACGCCGCTACATTTACACCCGTACAGATGTCAGACGGGATGGGACTGTTCGTGCCTGGGCAAAGCAAACAGAAGGAGAGAATCACGACCACACATTGGCTCTAGACTTTGACAACTCTGGAAGATTCACTGATTTTGAAAGAAATATGGAGATTTATGATCCAAAAAATGTTGAACTTTATAGTTATTGGTTAGGGATTGGCTAAACAAACTTGCCATATTCATTTTATGGCTTTAAGGCTCTTTAACTGACAGCGATCTCATCCTATTGTCAAATAGTCCTTTGCGTAATTTTTTTTTCAATTTTTTACGCAAAGGACTATTTAGTTGTATTTTATTTTTTCAACCAGTTTGAATGATTAATCACAGTATCACACCTTCACTTACTCTTTCTATTGGGCTGATTTAATTGAACAGCATTCTTCCTGTATTGTTCTTTTGGAGAAACAACCTTAACAATAAACATATTTGCTGTGATTTCAAGCACAAGGCTACTTTAAATTATGCACTAGACATCAATGTATCACTTTCTATGAGCATCACAGATCTAGCTCGCAGCAAATGTCAACAGCACTGTGGACTCCTTTTATGTACTACGGCATCTTCAGGGCAACAGAAAACAAGCGCGCACCACCATGTATCATCAGCAAACAGCTCCCATTATAGCAAACAACAGGAGAGGAGGCCGTGGATGCCTCTATACGGCCATTATTGATTAGTGCAGCTAATTAAGAGTCAAATGGCGAAGCAGCATATTACCGGTTCTCTGCACACAGTCCTTTCTTCAGGTGGCAGTGGTCCCCGGTGTAGCCGTGGGGACACACACACATGTAGCCGCCCTCACCGGTCTCGATGCATGTGGCGTTAGCAGAACATGGGCCTGAAGAGCACAGCCGGGTGTCTGCAGGAGAACAAGGAGAACAAGGTGTTTAGAGCTTTATACTGAGCACGGTGTCTGCAGGAGAACAAGGTGTTTAGAGCTTTATACTGAGCACGGTGTCTGCAGGAGAACAAGGTGTTTAGAGCTTTATACTGAGTCATGCACATGAGGATTTGGGATATATTAGACGGTAAAATTCTTAATTTCCTCTCATTCAATTTGCCTAATAGGAAAATTGAATCGTGCTTCTCACAACTACGTTATATTCCTACTTAATAATAATGATTATCTTTATTTATGAAGCACTTTTCTCAATATTGTTCTTAAGTGCTTTACAGTGTAATTCAATTCAAATCAAAATAAGACCCCTGCCTCTATTGTTTTATTATTACAATAAAACAATAGAATCAATCCAATAATATGACTACATCAAAAGGATTTATTTACTGCATAAACATCATCACCTCCATTAGCAGCTGCATTATCCAATTATCAAACAGCAAAAAGAGAAAGTAGGTGTTTAGATCTGTCCTCTCTCACTAGTATTCACATGCATGTGTTTGCAGGTGCGTGCACAGCTTTACAACAGTTCACACTCCAAAGTAAAGAACACTTTCAGACAGTGTGACGTCTGGTCTTGTCACTAAGCTGCATTTACATTACACCAGGCGTCTCCAACCTGTCGCTCTCCCAAGGATTGAGGAACTATTCATCTGAATCGGAATTATTCAAATATGATCCTCAAATAATCACGTAAATATACACTTAAGATGCCCTTCATTATACACTAATATATGCATAAGACTTTATGTTTTACAGCTATCAAACTCCATCTAAGGTCCAGAGAATCCATTTAGTAAAAGTCGCTCTCAGGGAGGAAAAGGTTAGAGATCCCTATAACATAAATGATTCTACAATTCCATGTCTGAGTCTAACTTTTACACTTCTGGTTAGTAACCTACAGCAGTCTTGAAATATGAAAACTATTGCACCAGGAAAGAGCAATTCTTTAGTCTCCATTAACATCCTTAAAGCTGAGCACAGAGAAGACAGAGGACAGTGTAGTAAGAGGAGGTCAAACCGCACCACCGGCCTGGACCGTGTGGGCTGCTTTTAATCTCAGCTCTTTCATACAGCGCTTTAGGCACGGATTAAGTTATAAACCAGTGAAAGAATGGGATTTCACAATAATGAGCCGTACTGAACGTAGCACTGTCTGGCCTCGTGTTCTACTTTCCAAAGCCACAAAGTTTGTTGGGTTTAGGGATGGGCAAGAATGACCAAAATGAATATCCCGATAACATAAAACAGACGATATGTCAAGCCAATAGAAATGTGATTAAACATGTCTTTTAACGTAATAGTTCGGTTTAACTATCAGACAAATGCAAAATGTCCGACCGATCGAGACCAAGTCAAGACCAATTTAAAAAAAACATCCAAAACCCAAGAATAAACCTAGACAAAAAAACAAAAAATTAAAATGTAGTGTAAATAAATAACACATTAAACATGCATTAAATGAACCAAATGCAATAATAAACAACATTATTTTAGGATTATGACAACCTTAACAGTCTTACAAAACTAAGCCTTATCTCACCATTTTAAAAAAGGCTGGGTTTATATCCTCCAATCACAGAGGCGTTCTTTAAAATGCCCACACCCTCTATAGGGGTCTACAACCAATCAGATGTCTATGTACTAAACAGAGCCGAGACAAGTCCGAGACACGTTCCCTCACAGTTAGTTTCTAAGATCTCACAAGGTCAAAAAAGGTCTCGAGACACAGTCGATCTTGAGTACTACAATAATACCTTATACCCTTATTTTGAAATACTATAAAATATATATATAGATACACTTGATAGTACATGTTTTAATCTCTCCAAGACGACATTCACGCTATCATCCAAAATTCGATATATCACTCTAGGTTTAACATTGAGCGATTTTGACGGAAATTTCCATCGATATTCCAATTTCGCATATGATCTCCAAAACAACAATGAAGCTACGTTTCCATTTTTAAATCCATTATTCTTTTCTTGACTTGTTGTAACCAGTGGGAGGCGCTACGGCCAAGGACACTGGGACTGAACCGTCTACCCTTCAGCTGGAGGGCAGATGTGTGTCATTAAACCTACTGCGCCAATGTCACCCTGAATGAAGACTCATATCTGTGCGCTAGCGTGCTAATCAGGTGATAATGATGGGAGCACGGCGACAGAGTGTTACTAAGGAAATGATTGGTCCAACCCTCGGAGGATTGGAGACTACATGTCCAATCACTGAACACGGCGTTATCAATTATGCTAATGAGTCTCAATCAAGAAAATAGGTATGTATTTTTCAAATTAAATGCAAATTGCAAAATGACAGACCTCTTTGAACTCTGACTAAAGAGAAAAGGTAACACTTCCATTGCCCCTCACACACATCTCGCATATTTATCTGTAATTATTTTGTACATCAGTATTACACTTTTGAAACAGGAACAACTGCGAGACCTAAGGTAGAGTCAATTACTGAATTAATAGCATTTTTTGCGTGCGATTTGCTTCCGGCGACCGATCAAATTGCAATTTCCATTCAATTTAACAGAATCCTTCATGTGCTGTAAACAAACCGGCTCCACGGACTGAAGACCATGCAGGTGTTGCACACGATTAGCTTTGGAGATATAAAGAATGGATCATACCTTTTAAATAATACTGGTGTTAAGTTATAGTATAGTAGTTATTCTGTGCAGCACTTTGGAAGCCATCTGTTTATAAAATGTGCCATACACGAATACATTAGCAATTCAATTTGGGAAAAAAAAAATATATATCACCTCAGACTCAATTTGAAAATGAACAAATTTGAAAGAAAATTAGACAATCTGTGCTTTAATTATCATTTCATGTCTTTCTAATCTTTTTTCCCCTCAACTTGTGTTCTGTTTCTTGTGTTTTTGTTCTATATTTATTTAAAAAAATAAATTGTCTTAGTTGACCAACATGTTTATTAGTCAAATCATTGCTTTAGTGGGATTATAATGATTCATTTGGACCGAAAGTGTTGGCTTTAGATCTGGGAATGAATTGTGAAGACTCTGCCTTTTTCTGAAGTTTCTTGTCAATGCACTTCAGTCAAATATATAGTCAAATCATAGAGATAGTTTTGAAAGATTTTGCCCTCGCCTCATTTAGTTGACTAATAGGTATGCTCCGATAAGGATTTTTTGAGCCAATATATTAAATCGGCTCAAAATTATATATCATATCTAACACATAAAACATGATTATGTAAATATAAACATAATATTTTTAAGCCTATTGTTTGTACTCATTAGGGGTATGACACCTGGATACAGAGCCTGATGTTTCCATGTCAATGGTGCAGGTGTCGATGTGTCAATATTGGACAATATTGGATTGAATAACGATATTGGAAACAACAGATTGCCCCTCCCTCCTAATCGAAGCACACGATACACCTTTACACAAACAAGAATTTATTTAGTCCGTAAGACTGTAAATCCATATGGAAGGCAGTGACTTCAATGGGACGAGCTCTTCCTAGTGTCCAGTACAGATCCATGTGATGAGGTGTTGACCTTCACACTCTTGGCTTGAGGATACATTGAGCTATACCAGTTTCCAAATTAAATGTCATATGCAAATGACACACCTGCATTTACTCCAGACCTTTACACCGAGTCCTTGAATAAAGACAAATGTAACCACTGAACATTGCAGTGACCTGATTATCCTGTGCAGAGGCTCTCTGAACACTGGGAAGTGTATGATGCACAGGAGGCTCACCTTGGTCACAGAGGCTGCCCACCCAGCCCTCCTCACAAACACACTGCCAGGCCTTCTGACAGGAGCCGTGCACACAGCCGGGGAACGCCACGCACCGGTCACAGTTCTCTCCTTGCCATCCGGGTTTGCACCTAAACAGAAGTGGAGCAGAGCAGAACTATTAATACCCCACCCACAGAGCAGCTACAGTATTGTCCCCACACAGCTCGCCCAGCAGGAGAGTCCAGCCTTTACCAGACTTGTTCTAATGAAACAACACTTATATCAACATTGCAACTAAGAATCTACCCTTTAGTGTCATGTTTACAATAGCATTGCTGCTAATTTTCTATGTAATGTTTCCATTGCCATCAATGTACCATCAGAGGGCGTCAGAACTAGGGCTTTGGTTTGGGTGATTTGGCACAATCACAGAATGTTTTGCCTTGTATTGATTCATTTTGATTTTCAATTCTACCTTTACTTTTCAAAAACAAAATAAAAATGTCTTCAAGTATTGATTTCATGAACATAAATTAATTTGAGTAATTGAATACCAAGAAATAGTCAAATATTGTCCTCCAAGATACGAACGCTTCCAAACAGAAGACTGACTTGAAATAAATTAAAGCAGATTATTGACAATTAGACATACATTGAATCTCAATCTAGACTAAAATTCAATTAACTGCACTGCCCCACCCAAATCCAAGTATTTACAGTGAAAAATAAAGACAATGTGTTGGCATTGTGTTTGATTTTTTCTCACACATACATCAATATAAAGTGTGATTCAACAGTATTTCTAAAACACCCCAATACTGCATAACGTGCTCCGTATTCAAATACAAAATACCAATACATTTGCATAGTACTTGCTTATGTTTTTTCAGTCAATCGTTGACACAAGACCTAACTTTATTCCCCCAAATTGAAAATGATGCTTTGAAACATTTCACCCAACAAAAATACACTTGTTTTGTTTTGTCTTCTGGATTTAGCAATTTAAATTAAACTGATTTGAAAGCAGACGCACTTAATCTGGAACCACCACATTAATCAGTCATGCTTTCCAATTCTAAATCCTGAGATGAATCCAGCTGAATCCACGCACCTGCACTTTCCTGGCTTCTCACAGAACCCGTTCTCCGTGTTGCATCCCGGGCTGCACTCCCATCCTGCAATCAGAGTCAGAACAGAGCCTCACACACACATCCAGCCATCACCATTATCAAAGTCTGTGGAATCTTTTCTCCCAAACGTTCCCAGTCTGGAGTCTACCTTCAGCGATGCCAGTCACGGCCAAAAGAAAGAAGAAGACGCCCGCCGCGAGGAGGAGACGCATCGTAATTCCCAGCCGCGTTTATCCTGCGACGCACAAAGCGAACGGAGAGCGGGGTAAAAGAGCAGCCCTTTGCATCTACAGAGCGGGCATCACTTAAAAGTTGCTTTCCAGGGTAGAACAAAGGCTTGAAAGGCAGTAAAAATAAAGGCAGCTTCAGACTCCTGCGGCTCACTGGAGGGAAAGGTAAAGGCGTCCACGCGTCGTCTCCCCTTTTACGCACCTGAAACGCGCTGTTCCCTGGGCATCGTTACGCGCAGATACATCCAAAGATAAGGCTGGGAAAAAAGACTAATAAACTACTTGCTTTGCCTATGCGGGGCCAGGTTTCCACGTGGCTCATTCTTGTAATGAACTCGGACCCGCGTCGTGCCGGTGGTAAGTCCCAGTACGTGTCCACAGGTGTAGCGGCGGCGCTCGTGTCCTCTGACGCTTTGGACCGGACCGCTGTGTGCACACGGTCCCACTGCCACAGGCTCCTCCCACCCGCGCGCGAGAGGGGCGACTTATATATCCGTGCACCATCGGCATGTCCCGATTCACCGACTGGGACCCCAGAATAAGGTGACTAATGTGTGGGGAAAGTGGGTTCAATTGGGTTATTTTTTTTTTTTTTTTTTTTTTTTTAGTTTTGAATGAAATGCCAAAGAGTTGAATGAAGTGGGTTACTTTTTTTTTTTTTTTTTTTAAAGGCTCTTGATGTTCTTTCTCAAACACATGTTGGTCCCGAGGTGGGCGGGAGTGAGAAAAATGAATATCTTAATTTATAACGATATCTGTTTGTGTCAAGCCGACAGAAATGTGTTGAAAGTGTTAGTTGAGGTCCAATTATCAGACACATGATGAAAGTTTACAACATCACTTTTTTCACATTCAGTTTTTTGTCGCATTTTTTTAAAACTATAAACAATACACGCAATATTCAAAACAATATTCACCATATTGTCCACCTCCTATTGTATTTGGTTAAATGTAAACGTAAATGGCTAAGACTTAGTGGCTCTAGACTTGGACTTGGACGCTGTGATTTGAAATAAAAATAGATGTGTTTGTCTTTGTTTTTACAGATTTACTTTCAGTGTTAACTTTGACAGGAACAAACTGGAACATGTCACTCCACTTCTCTGTTTGTGACCAGAAAGAAGAGCCTTGCACAAAAATCAGACACATTGCAAATATATGAGCTGCTTGACTTCAAAAGGACTTGAAACGCAGACTAAAGGACATGGACTTGACTTGGTCTTGTGCGCCACTTGGGACTTGACTTGGACTAATTAAAAAACAAGGACTTGGTCGGTCTCACCACTGATATAAGATGTATTGTAAGTTATAAAAGTACACGGATTGTAAAACGTGACAGTCCCACGTTCCATGTTCACACTGTTGTGGAAAATAGAGTTTCTCCCTGTGACAGTCAGACACAGTGTTATCTTATCTTACGTCATCAGAGGTACAATACTTCTTACTGTGGAAGCATAACCAGACTGGACTGGATCAGACTGGGATGCACACAATCGCAATGTCTTAGGGTTCATGTCTCGTACTGATGATGGAAATAAACTTAAAACTCCAGTCTCATGCCTCTTATTTCTTAGGAGCAACTTTCATTTATTCTACAACAACCATAGTCTTTAACAACGCACTAAGCAACTCTGCAAACAACATACAGTAAGTGGCTCGGAAACGTGTGTAAAAGCCAATCCACGACAAATTTGCTGCTTTCAAGCTGATTTATTAGATGAAATAAGCATGAGCATGATTGTATGAACGCAGAATCAGATTAACCTTTTTGTAAACTTTGAAATAATATTGAAAAAGTTAACTCTCTACCCGTGATCCATCATAATTGCCTGTTCTATTTTTACTTCACTTATTACAATCCCAGTTATACCTCCCGAGGGCACAGGCAGGTACATTCCTCCAAGCAGACCTCAACCGACGCTAATTATGACTTTACGTTCCCGCTGATGTTATTATGGGCATCATGAGGAGGAGGAGAGGCGGCTGTCGAGTCCTTTGGGCAGTGTAAATTAGAAAGGATCATGAAGATTATCAGTATATCACATTGTAGTGGGAGCTACTTGTTAACTCAGGGGAAATATCTTCTCCTCTTCGAGAATACCTCAAATGTCACGCTGCTATTAACGGCTCTGACAAGGGCATAAAAGAGAGAGCGTGGTGATAAAAGTAACATGTCACCCTGATCACCTGGATGCCATGGGCTTTATTACTGCACACACCATGAACCTGGAGCAGTTCAAAGTTTGAATCTGTAAAAAAGAGGCCGATGTTTCGTGCAGAGTTGGATCGTCTGTTGGTTTGTATAGCTCAAAAAAGCATGCATTCTTCCTGAGAGCAGCGTTCACACTCACACATCAATTAATAAAGACTGAATGAGCTCTTATAAAACAAAAAAAGAGTTTTAGATGTATCTTAAAAGTGTCACGGTAAAATCGATGTCTTACCTCCGGAGGCAGCGAGTTCACTGAGAAGGTCTGGTCTGCTTTTGTTGTATTGAAAACCAGTAAAAGTGATTCATCCAACACTAGACTCCATGTTTGCAATGAGAGTGCACAAAGCAGTTTAATTAAGGCTAAAACACTAACTTATGGCTATAAGAGTTCGACCTCATGACAGTTTTTAGCGGTGAAGGAGAAATGAATGAGTTATATATGTTTACATTATCTTTGGCACTTATTCTCCAGCAGGGAAGGATGAATGATGAGCTGGAGGAGCAGAGCAGCATGTGAGAGCCGAGACACTGGTGGGAGTGGAGACAAAAACCTGAAAGAAAATGAGACAAAACTTCTGCAAAGATGGAGCTGGGGTGGAGGAAGGGTGGAGGAGGGGTGCGAGCTGCTGAATAGAGAGGAGGAGGACCAAGCTGCGTCTGGTATCGTAGCACCGCACTCATAAAACATGTCTGAATTATAACAGAACTTTGTGAAAGAACGACGTTGTAAATTGGTGAAAAGCTCAGAAATGTCAGTATTTGTGACTTCATTTGTCAAAGTTTGTGACAGAAGCAAAGACGCGGCGTCCTTCAGCGTGCAGCGTGGTTTTACAGCAGATGTGGCACCGCTCCATCACTCCAACTCCCACACACTTGAACTTTGACACATGAGACTGTCAACAAACAAACAAATGACTCATCTGTTTTCATTCTTCCAGTTGTGTCTGTGTTGTCTGCATTAAAGCACAAGACTGGGAGGTAGTGTGGTTAAAGGTCTTGTATTGATGAGGGAAAAGCTCCAAAAGCATTTAGGATGTGGTGATATGGGGATGTGATGTGGCGACGTGGTGGTGTGGTGGTGTGGTGGTGTGGTGACGTGGTGGTGTGGTGGTGTGGCGATATGGTGGTGTGGTGACGTGGTGGTGTGGTGGTGTGGCGATATGGTGGTGTGGTGACGTGGTGGTGTGGTGGTGTGGGGATGTGGTGGTGTGGTGATGTGGTGGTGTGGTGACGTGGTGGTGTGGTGGTGTGGTGATGTGGTGGTGTGGTGATGTGGTGGTGTGGTGATGTGGTGGTGTGGTGACGTGGTGGTGTGGTGGTGTGGTGATGTGGTGGTGTGGTGATGTGGTGGTGTGGTGATGTGGTGGTGTGGTGACGTGGTGGTGTGGTGGTGTGGTGATGTGGTGGTGTGGTGATGTGGTGGTGTGGTGATGTGGTGATGTGGTGGTGTGGTGATGTGGTGATGTGGTGGTGTGGTGGTGCGGTGATGTGGTGGTGCGGTGGTGTGGTGATGTGGGGATGTGGGGGTGTGGTGGTGTGGTAATGTGGTGGTGTGGTGATGCGGTGGTGGCGCGGTGGCGCGGTGGTGTGGTGGTGCGGGGATGTGATGTGGGGATGTGGTGATGTGGTGGTGTGGTGGCGTGGTGGTGTGGTGGTGTGGCGATGTGGTGGTGTGGTGATGTGGTGATGTGGTGGTGTGGTGATGTGGTGATGTGGTGGTGCGGTGGTGCGGTGATGTGGTGGTGTGGTGATGTGGTGGTGGCGCGGTGGCGCGGTGGTGTGGTGGTGCGGGGATGTGATGTGGGGATGTGGTGATGTGGTGGTGTGGTGGTGTGGTGATGTGGTGGTGTGGTGATGCGGTGGTGGCGCGGTGGCGCGGTGGTGTGGTGGTGCGGGGATGTGATGTGGGGATGTGGTGATGTGGTGGTGCGGTGGTGTGGTGATGTGGGGATGTGGGGGTGTGGTGGTGTGGTGATGTGGTGATGCGGTGGTGGCGCGGTGGCGCGGTGGTGCGGTGTTGTGATGTGGGGGTGTGGTGGTGTGGTGGTGTGGTGGTGTGGTGATGTGGTGATGTGGTGGTGTGGTGATGTGGTGGTGTGGTGGTGTGGTGGTGTGGTGATGTGGTGATGTGGTGGGGTGGTGATGTGGTGGCGCGGTGGTGTGGTGGTGCGGGGATGTGATGTGGGGATGTGGTGATGTGGTGGTGTGGTGATGTGGTGGTGTGGTGATGTGGTGGTGTGGTGATGTGGTGGTGTGGTGATGTGGTGGTGGCGCGGTGGTGCGGTGTTGTGATGTGGGGGTGTGGTGGTGTGGTGGTGTGGTGGTGTGGTGATGTGGTGGTGTGGTGATGTGGTGGTGTGGTGGTGTGGTGGTGTGGTGGTGTGGTGATGTGGTGACGTGGTGACGTGGTGGTGTGGTGGTGTGGTGATGTGGTGACGTGGTGGTGTGGTGATGCGGTGGTGGTGCGGTGGCGCGGTGGTGCGGTGTTGTGATGTGGGGGTGTGGTGGTGTGGTGATGTGGTGATGTGGTGGTGTGGTGATGTGGTGGTGTGGTGATGTGGTGGTGTGGTGGTGTGGTGGTGTGATGGTGTGGTGGTGTGGTGGTGTGGTGATGCGGTGGTGCGGTGTTGCGATGTGGGGGTGTGGTGATGTGGTGGTGTGGTGATGTGGTGGTGTGGTGATGTGGTGGTGTGGTGGTGTGGTGGTGTGGTGGTGTGGTGGTGTGGTGATGTGGTGGTGTGGTGATGTGGTGGTGTGGTGATGTGGTGGTGTGGTGGTGTGGTGACGTGGTGACGTGGTGGTGTGGTGGTGTGGTGGTGTGGTGGTGTGGTGGTGTGGTGGTGTGGTGGTGTGGTGATGTGGTGGTGTGGTGATGTGGTGGTGTGGTGGTGTGGTGGTGTGGTGGTGTGGTGACGTGGTGGTGTGGTGGTGTGGTGGTGTGGTGGTGTGGTGATGCGGTGGTGGCGCGGTGGTGCGGTGTTGTGATGTGGGGGTGTGGTGATGTGGTGGTGTGGTGATGCGGTGGTGGCGCGGTGGCGCGGTGGTGCGGTGTTGTGATGTGGGGGTGTGGGGTTGTGGGGGTGTGGTGGTGTGGTGGTGTGGTGGTGTGGTGACGTGGTGACGTGGTGGCGTGGTGGCGTGGTGGTGTGGTGGTGTGGTGGTGTGGTGATGCGGTGACGTGGTGGTGTGGTCATGCGGTGGTGGCGCGGTGGTGCGGTGTTGTGATGTGGGGTGTGGTGATGTGGTGGTGTGGTGATGTGGTGGTGTGGTGATGTGGTGGTGTGGTGGTGTGGTGGTGTGGTGGTGTGGTGGTGTGGTGATGTGGTGGTGTGGTGGTGTGGTGGTGTGGTGACGTGGTGGTGTGGTGGTGTGGTGGTGTGGTGGTGTGGTGATGCGGTGGTGCGGTGTTGCGATGTGGGGGTGTGGTGATGTGGTGGTGTGGTGATGTGGTGGTGTGGTGATGTGGTGGTGTGGTGGTGTGGTGGTGTGGTGGTGTGGTGGTGTGGTGATGTGGTGGTGTGGTGATGTGGTGGTGTGGTGATGTGGTGGTGTGGTGGTGTGGTGGTGTGGTGACGTGGTGGTGTGGTGGTGTGGTGGTGTGGTGGTGTGGTGGTGTGGTGATGTGGTGGTGTGGTGATGTGGTGGTGTGGTGGTGTGGTGGTGTGGTGGTGTGGTGACGTGGTGGTGTGGTGGTGTGGTGGTGTGGTGGTGTGGTGATGCGGTGGTGGCGCGGTGGTGCGGTGTTGTGATGTGGGGGTGTGGTGATGTGGTGGTGTGGTGATGCGGTGGTGGCGCGGTGGCGCGGTGGTGCGGTGTTGTGATGTGGGGGTGTGGGGTTGTGGGGGTGTGGTGGTGTGGTGGTGTGGTGGTGTGGTGACGTGGTGACGTGGTGGCGTGGTGGCGTGGTGGCGTGGTGGTGTGGTGGTGTGGTGATGCGGTGGTGGCGCGGTGGTGCGGTGTTGTGATGTGGGGGTGTGGTGGTGTGGTGGTGTGGTGGTGTGGTGACGTGGTGGTGTGGTGATGCGGTGGTGGCGCGGTGGCGCGGTGGTGCGGTGTTGTGATGTGGGGGTGTGGGGTTGTGGGGGTGTGGTGATGCGGTGGTGTGGTGATGTGGTGGTGTGGTGGTGTGGTGGTGTGGTGGTGTGGTGACGTGGTGGTGTGGTGGTGTGGTGGTGTGGTGGTGTGGTGATGCGGTGGTGGCGCGGTGGTGCGGTGTTGTGATGTGGGGGTGTGGTGATGTGGTGGTGTGGTGATGCGGTGGTGGCGCGGTGGCGCGGTGGTGCGGTGTTGTGATGTGGGGGTGTGGGGTGGTGTGGTGGTGTGGTGGTGTGGTGACGTGGTGACGTGGTGGCGTGGTGGCGTGGTGGTGTGGTGGTGTGGTGGTGTGGTGATGCGGTGGTGGCGCGGTGGTGCGGTGTTGTGATGTGGGGGTGTGGTGGTGTGGTGGTGTGGTGGTGTGGTGACGTGGTGGTGTGGTGATGCGGTGGTGGCGCGGTGGTGCGGTGTTGTGATGTGGGGGTGTGGTGGTGTGGTGGTGTGGTGGTGTGGTGGCGCGGTGGTGCGGTGTTGTGATGTGGGGGTGTGGGGTTGTGGGGGTGTGGTGATGCGGTGGTGTAGTGACGTGGTGACGTGGTGGTGTGGTGGTGTGGTGATGTGGTGGTGTGGTGGCGCGGTGGCGCGGTGGTGCGGTGTTGTGATGTGGGGTTGTGGGGGTGTGGTGATGCGGTGGTGTAGTGACGTGGTGACGTGGTGGTGTGGTGGTGTGGTGATGTGGTGGTGTGGTGGCGCGGTGGCGCGGTGGTGCGGTGTTGTGATGTGGGGTTGTGGGGGTGTGGTGATGCGGTGGTGTAGTGACGTGGTGACGTGGTGGTGTGGTGGTGTGGTGGCGCGGTGGTGCGGTGTTGTGATGTGGGGTTGTGGGGGTGTGGTGATGCGGTGGTGTAGTGACGTGGTGACGTGGTGGTGTGGTGGTGTGGTGGCGCGGTGGTGCGGTGTTGTGATGTGGGGTTGTGGGGGTGTGGTGATGCGGTGGTGTAGTGACGTGGTGACGTGGTGGTGTGGTGGTGTGGTGGTGTGGTGGCGCGGTGGTGCGGTGTTGTGATGTGGGGGTGTGGGGTTGTGGGGGTGTGGTGATGCGGTGGTGTAGTGACGTGGTGACGTGGTGGTGTGGTGGTGTGGTGGCGCGGTGGCGCGGTGGTGCGGTGTTGTGATGTGGGGGTGTGGGGTTGTGGGGGTGTGGTGATGCGGTGGTGTAGTGACGTGGTGACGTGGTGGTGTGGTGGTGTGGTGGTGTGGTGGCGCGGTGGCGCGGTGGTGCGGTGTTGTGATGTGGGGGTGTGGGGTTGTGGGGGTGTGGTGATGCGGTGGTGTAGTGACGTGGTGACGTGGTGGTGTGGTGGTGTGGTGGTGTGGTGGCGCGGTGGCGCGGTGTTGTGATGTGGGGTTGTGGGGGTGTGGTGATGCGGTGGTGTAGTGACGTGGTGACGTGGTGGTGTGGTGGTGTGGTGGCGCGGTGGCGCGGTGGTGCGGTGTTGTGATGTGGGGTTGTGGGGGTGTGGTGATGCGGTGGTGTAGTGACGTGGTGACGTGGTGGTGTGGTGGTGTGGTGGCGCGGTGGCGCGGTGGTGCGGTGTTGTGATGTGGGGGTGTGGGGTTGTGGGGGTGTGGTGATGCGGTGGTGTAGTGACGTGGTGACGTGGTGGTGTGGTGGTGTGGTGGCGCGGTGGCGCGGTGGTGCGGTGTTGTGATGTGGGGGTGTGGGGTTGTGGGGGTGTGGTGACGTTGTTTTTTCCCCCAATTTCTTTGACATACAAAATTGACATTTTAAATGTAAAAATTGTCCCTACAAAGTGTTTCCATTAAAACTCTTGGACACTGGTCAGGTGTTTTTATTTGTAGCTCAGAAGTCTTAGTCCTAATCTCAGTGACCAGAGTGACCACTGGTTTAGTGCAGGCTGCAATTAAGTTCAGATTTACACATATGACATTTGACAAATATAATTTAAATAAATATATATTTTTAATTGATTTAATTTCAATCTAAATATTTATACTGAAGTAACTTGAGAGATGTCAGAGGAGCCAATACATCCACACTGTTTTTGTAATATATCAAATTGTGATATTTGTGAATATTTTAGCATATAACAAGTTCACAGTTTTGGAGTTAAAATGTTTTTGTTTATTTGTTCTTATGATTATATTATGCTCTGAATAGATATGATTCTCAATTAACTGAATAATCTTGGCATCTATATTTGTTGGTTCTCTTGTGCAGGTCTGTTTTTTGTGGATGAAGCTGTATATCCAGTGCTGTGCTAGTATATTGTATTGTATGTTTCTTCCACATAGTTGGGATCGAACAGGTGTGTGCGCCTCCACGTTGCCTCCACGTTGCCTCCACGTCGCCTCCAGCCTGAATGAAAATCAGCCCAAAACAGACGCATGCTTCTGTTTGTTTTCCCCGGCTCATCTCTGGAGGTTAACAAAACAACGCCAGCCCTTTTGAAATGACGAGAGGGACAACACAGACACATCTGTCACATGCCGACGCAGAGATAAGCCCGTCCCATACCTTCTTCTCAGAGGGCGGTGTGTAATTTGAAACCTCCAGAGATCTTCCACATCGGTCAGTGCTTTCTAATGAAACGTCTCAGTTGGCGCTTGTGCTTTATTAAAGTGGAGGAGTGGGATATTGATTTATGTTTTTCTCTGTGATCTCCAAGCGATCGGACCGGTTATCTGCTCCAGAGCGCTAGACATGCTGGGACGGGCTCATATTATAAAGATGGTCAAATGGTCAGATTTATTGCTCCTTGGTCTTGGTACATTTTAGACCAGTTTAGATTCAGACTAAAGCTGAACAATATGACAAAAAAAGAAACGACAAACAGGGTCTTTGGGAATGTTATACTGTAGATGAATAATCCTTTCTCGTCAGACTTGTCGGCAGGGCCCACAGGGTAGAAAGCAGCTTCTGTCCACAAGAGGGCAGTAGCAAAGAGTGTGTCACGTCACTTCAGACCCATTAATAAACAACATGCTTTTAAGATTAAGGTTCACTTTATTATCCTCTGCATTCAGGTGTCAGGAGCGGGGCCACAGAGCAGCACCCGAGGACCCAGCTCTAGATCTTGAGCTTGGCTTGGTTAGAACCTTAACTGGAGGATTGGCCTACAGTATTGTGCATGTTTTGGGTAGATTGGGTTGAGTTTAAACCAGTGGCCGGAGGAAACTCACTCAGACACGAGGAGAAACGTGTAAACTCCACACAGAACGGCCCAGGAGTCGAACCCATGAAGATCTTATTGCTTTGCCAGCGATGTACCACAGAATGGCAATTAAACCTGTCATGGACACAAGAAAGTGATGTCTCCAGGTCCGGATACAGGTCATTTACAAAGCATGTGTAGGTGAAAAATGCTCCGTATGTGACTTTACACATCAGGTTTGTGATCTATGAAAAGCCAACTTGACGTGGAAAAAACTTGATCTGTAGAAGTCGATCAGAGAGCGGATGAGAAATAAGCGAGTAAAAGTAAGAATACATGTTTTTCAATATATTTATTTTTTCCGATAAAGCCCCTACAAAACCTCGATTGACTCCTTGAGTTGACCAATAGGGAATTTATTTCAGGAATGAACCGTTTCCATTCAGGGCTACAGGGCTCACCAGCCAAAGAGTGGTGGATTCTATTCTCACCTGACTGTATCAGTAAATCCTTGTGTCCTTGAGAAAGTCACTTCATCCAGATTTTGTCTTTCAGTCCAAGTGTTGGCCTGGTTTTGACAGGAAAAACATCAGACATAAAAAACATTCTTGATCAGCATATGTACTAGAATAAATAAATCAATACATTGAGACTAAAATGCAGTACCAGAACTGAATATAGCTATAATTATTAGACCAAAATGAAGACAAGCAAAGGAAAATCAAGGATAAAATTGACAGCACTGATAGGAGTAATTTGAGCCAAGATTGCAGCTAAATCTGATGGAGCCTTCCCTCCTCACTGTTCTCACTGCTGCAGGCGTCTGGTCCTTAATGGCCCCATCCATCTCTACTCCTTAAACTCCACACTCCATTTGCTGAGAGACTCTTTGCAAAGAGTACTTGCTCTGCTTTTACTTGTTCATTGGTGGCTCTAATACAGAGAGAGATGAGCAGAGGGCAAGAGGTGGAATCCTTGAACTTCTGCCAGCTCATTCGAATACTTCAACTGATAAACATTTATGCAAACACTGTCGAAAGGCCAGTTCAGCTGCAGTGCATCTTCAGACTGCGGGTGGGAACCGGTCCAGGCCTGAGTGGAGCTGAGCGGCTGTACACACAAGGGCTACGGCTAAACGCCATGGAAAAAGGCAGGAAATCAAACGTATTCTGCAGTTAGTTTCTCAAAAGGACGTGCAAGTTTTACCAAGAAACAGCGCTGGCACGTACGGCAGAAAGTGAGTCGAAACTATGCAGAGGAGGCAGTTTAAAGGTGCAATGTAAAGGGATGTTCCAAAGGTATGGCATTCATCTTTTTAGTGCTAAAATAATTCAATACCCTGAAAATCATGCATATATACTACTGCGGGGTTGCCTCTCCCTAGAGCTGACCTGTAACTTGCTCTGACGGCATCACCTGCTTGTTTTTATGAAGGTAGACAAGCTCACAACCAGAAAAGTGGAAACATATCCCATTCTTACGTGAAGGAATGAAACAAACATGTTCAGCCCGGGTTTCGAGACTTCCAATTTCAATCTCTAACCAATGGAACAAAATGATTCAAGATATATGGCATGGCCTAAACTCTTAAAACTTTACAAGGATAATAAAACAGAGGGTTATTTATCCTGCTTTCAAAATAATGTTCAGCTCAAAGCACTCTGTGTTTAGGGAATACAGAATATGTTGGTAAAATCTGGAGAGAGGTAACACAAAAATGCAAACAATGATGTCGCCGAACAGCACGGACCTGAGATTTAAGATCTGTATTGCAGGAGTAGAGGGTGTTAACACGATTGTAAAAGAAAACTAAATAAAACTAAGTACTACATTCAAAGTGCACTATTCACAGGGATATGGAAACTCTGGCTTCCAGGCAGCTCATTACCATATGCTTTAAGGTCGCCCTAATGTTCTTAAATGTTCGACTGAGATTTATGAAGCAATTAACATTTGCTTTATAAAGAAAACAGATTCATTAGATTCATTGCACAGCTTAAGATGGATATTAATATATACATAAACAGGAACAGATGTAAACCCGTATGTAATGTCACAAGTGAAGTGAGCATCGCTGCTTGAGTTCAGCAGTGCATGTTGGTGCTCGGTATTTCAAAGACTTAATGGAACATGTCGGTCACAGCCATGGAAACTCCATAGCTACATTTATATGTGAAGCTTTTTCCAAACCAACATCCATTAAGCTAATTGCTTTTGTAAGTACAGTGAGTGTTTACCATGCACTTCCTATCAAAATGACTCACTGCCCTTATACTGTAGAGCTGCTCCTTTGTAAGTGACTGTAGTGGTGAAGAGGAGGAGAGGAAGAGGCTGAGGTGGCGGTTGTTTTTTCCTGCTGTGTAGGACATGATGCCGAGGAGCGCTGTGATGCATAATTCTGAAATGACCGACAGTGTCTCCATTGTCGTAAGTGAACAGTATCGGCCTGTTTGAGGGGTCCGAAAGGGGCCGTGAGTGGTACTCCATCCCAGAGTGCAGACCCAGGTGATGACGGCAAAAAGCAGATATATATAAAAAAGCAAACTTTCTCACCTGATCTTGTGATAAACCGCCATAAATCCAATGATGATGATTTTATTGATTAGCAAAGTAAAGTTAGCACATGTTAGCATCAGCTTGTCTCATTTATTGAGTCACGGCACTGCGTCAAGTGTCAAAATATTATATTTCCAGTGCATAATGCATCTATCATTTCATAAAAACACTTCAAAATGCAATGCAGAGGTGAAGAGAACTGAGATAAATGCAGCAAAAACTAAAACTAGAAGTGTCTCTTACTTTAGCCACATAGCCACATAAATAGCTGATATTGGCCTTGAAGAAAGACTATGATTCAGGTAAGATTTAGACAATTTATAAGAAAACATCAGCTCACGTAGCTCACTGTGAGTCAGGCTCTTGCCATGGAAACACAGACTGCCATTAACAGACGTGTTCTGAGTCGCTCCAAAGTGAACCGGGTGGAACCAGGGCCAGTCCAAACGTGACTATAGGAACAGTGGATGAAATACAAATATCTTCCAAATATTCTCCAGCTCCAGTGTTCTCATTATACAAAGGTTAGTCTCACGTCACAGCGAATGCAAAAAAGAATCATTCTCTCACCACTACACTTCTGCAAGCACATTACTCATTTACATTGGAACATTTCTGGTCTACTGAGGACAGACACGCATTATTTTATTGGACTTCTCACTATGTGCATAAAAATAGGGACAAGACCCACAAGCACAGCCTGGGATCTGATTAAAGAAATCCCCACTGGGCTGGCACAGCACACTCAGGCAGCACACACTGATACAGATCATTTCATTCAGAGTCTCCACTTGGCACGTGCCGTTCACAGGATATTAAACCCAACTATTGCATTCTAAACACATTAGTACAATAACAAAACACTATGAGCCACCCTGAACGGCTCATCTATGAACAGAATAGTCCAATAGGGTTCACTTCCTGATGATTTTGTGCAAAAAGGCCCAAGGTTTCACACATAAACAATGATTTTGGCCCGTTGAGCAACACTTAATCAACTGCCATGCACTGTTACACTAATGCTTTGAGTGACAGCTGTGGATTTCAATTTAGCGACGCGTATTATAAATGAAAGGCAGAGAAATCAAATAAAACACAGTCAATTTGAAAATGCCAAATTGAAACTCTGCAAAAGCATCCGTGATGAAAAGCCACTATGAAGATGCGAATGCCGTTGTGCTCTTTTTCAATGATGTAAAAAAATGATAATCTTGTTTTGGATTGCTGAACGTGACATCATGTAATGAAAAGGTTTTAGAACTCAAAATAATGAATGCGAATAGTTAGACACAGCTTTTAGAGACTAATGTGTGTATATCAAATACGCTTTTTATCCATTATCATGCAAATAATATATGCACAATACAGCATTTTTTAGACTAGTTCCTAATACAACTACATTTGCAATAACATTATACATCTCAAAAAAGCCATCTTTGAAAGAGTTTACAAAAATAAAAGAGAGACCTACTTTATTTTCAGATAAACCTGTTTTTATTTAGTAATTCCATATACACCTTAGATATTTTGCATCGTGTTCCTCGTCCTTTATTCTTTGCTGCTGTTTTTGCACTTTACAGCGACGATGCCGTTTCTCTACTTCACTTTTCATGTATCCTTCTCGCCTTTGTGCATGTTTCCTCTGTGGTTCCCTTTCCTTGTTTCCTTCTCTTGCTTCCTCCCGGCAGCATTGTGCACTTTAGAACATCACTTACCCTGGCACGGTTGTTTAACAGCAGGAAACTAGGAGTCGAAAATGAGAGGAGACAAGGGAATTGCAACCAAACTGACAAGACATTGCATTTCTGATTTCCTACATTCTGTCACTATCAACCAATCACAACCGACGATCTTTCAAACCATTCATACCAGTGCACTCTCTCACCCTTCACCCTGCCATTTCATTTCCATGCCAGAAACAGAACCAATCTCCTTCTCTTCACCGTAGCAAATACTTCCCTGGATATTGGATATAACTAACTTTTGTCTCCGCTCCTCTTTTATCTTTTTTCTTTACTTGCTGACATCTGTGGCCCTGTGAGACAGCAAGTGAGGCAGAGGAGCTGCGTGCTATGTAGACTAATTCTATTTCCCTGCTCCTCTGCGTTCCAGCAGTAATTAGGCTCAAAGGAGGCCCTACGACTGCCTGGGGACTGCAGCCGTTTCAAATCTGAAAAGATGTAACGTCTTTGTGTCCTAACCAGCAGCCACCAAACAGTAACATCTGAGTCCCACAGAAGACTCTGTACAAACACCCATTTATGTAGGCTTTTAGCAGCTACAGCACAGAGCAAGTGACAGCACAAAGGTCCAGGCAGGTGCTACACAAGATATACAAGATTCTCTTTAATCTTGGGGCACTGCCGGGAGGAAAGAATCGTACCTATTTCAAGCTCTCCAAAAATAATAGAAATCTGCAAAGAACCACGCTCCTTCATGGTGAACTGAGATCCTGTCCCGTTCTCATGGGGATTTTTGGGTTACATTTGAAGCTTCCTACATGTAGCCTCAAAGGTCCCTTAGTGTCTTATTAAAAAGAGTAAGAATAAGGATGTTTGTCGGAAAGGTTCCATGGTGCAGTGACCGAGTTGGCTTTCGATTGGGTCGGCTGGAGAGAGGTCGTATCTATTGACGTGGTATTTGGTTTATGAATGATTCGAGCTGGAGCTGATTATGGAGCTAGTGATGCAGAATGCTGCTAAACTCCACACGGCACAGAATAGTTGGTAATACAATTCTAATGGTGTGTGGAAAAGGGGATTTAGAATGCATCGGTTACGCAGGATAGAATTTGTCAGAATAATTGAGCTGTGTGATCAATTATCCTTTAGAGCGTCCTTGGTGCCGCAGACTCGAGCCTATTGTGTGCGTTCAATGTTATCAAGGTCATCAGTAATGGGAAGGGAAGATGAGATAAGATGACCTTTATTTGTCCCACAATGGGGAAATTCCAGTGTTGCGACACAGATTAGACACAAGTATAATAATAAAAACAGGTAAATCTTCATAATAAGAGGCATCAATTTGTGAGGAATGAATATGAGTCTAGATGGTTGTTTGCAGATGTGTAATAATAATCCAAAAGACACAAAGAATGAACTATATTATTTATATCGTCTTTCACACATTGTATTCTGGTGACATTGAGCAGCATAACCTGACCTGCGTAGGAGGTCAACATAAAAAGCACCGATATAACTCCCGAGTCCCTTTTAGAATGAAAGCCCGTTCTCTGTTAGCCTTTTGTGTACTGGCCTTCTCTGAAATAGCTGACCAGCTTCTCCTGTGATCTATTATGCACCAGCCACAGAGGCCTTTTGCAAAATGATGAAATAAAACCCGGTGTCCATTCTGTTACCTTTGAACAGCAAATTAATAGAGATGAGAAAGAGATTAGTTCTGTAATACATTATAATTGTACATCCACATAATAATATATTTTAAGTAAATTCTATTGAGCCAACACAACGTATATCTTATGCATCCATTAACATTTTATGCCATTAAAGTAGCAAATTATCAACATTTGCAAATTAGTCCATGTGCTCTTAGATTTTTTATTTGTTGATTGTAAATAAAACTTGAAGTAAAATGGACAACATTTGGAGAACAAAAAAACTGAACTGCAACAAGTTCTGAAATAATGTAGCTGTAACAAATTAAAAGGGGTCCCGCCAAAGTAAAAATGTCTTTTTCATCTTACAGTTATCTACCTCTAATTCAATCTGGGACCAGCCATGACACAAACACTACAGCCTACTTTCTTCTCGTGTTCACTTGTCCACCCGGGGCACTCCTGTGTGACTGTTACCAACACCTTGTGAGTAGCTGGCAGGAATTTCCAAAACTCAGCAGTCTGCTTTGATTTGCCACTTCCTAAACGCATTACAAGCACTTGCCCAATCAAGTCAATTGTTGGTCCTCTCTCTTCCTGTACAAAACATATTATTTGTCAATTAGCCATCTGTGCTTGTGATTCAGCCAAGCTTAGTTATGGTGCAGTGACCTGCAGCCGTCCATGCACGCAGCAGCATGAGCTGCGAGGAAGCCAAAAACCTGCAGTTTTTATGAAGATTGGGCATCTGACTCTTTATTCACAAATGTCAACGACAAGTGCGTGTGTCTGATCTGTGGATCCCGCTGGCTGTGGGTAAGCAAAGCAACACAGTGGTGTAGTCATTGATTTTTGCATCGATCACTGATTCTTAACTGTTACACTTTAGAGCTTTCGGTCCGTGTAGACCTGCACAAACTTTACTCTCCTGCAGTCACTTCTTCGAGCGCGTCTTTCAGGTGTCACCGCTCCTTTTTCTGTTTTCTCTCTCAAGCGGTGGGCTTGGTTAGGTTTAGAATCAAACAGATCAGAAAACAACACTGGGAAAATGTTCTGCTGGTGTCAAGCTATAAAATGTCTTGAATTTGATGTTAATCAGCCATATTCACAGAGAACCATCCAAAAGAGCAAACTGACAGCAACATAACTTACACATGGAAGTACGCGCCTTAAAGTCAGACTTGTTCTTTCTAAAGACAAACGTTATACATTTACCTCAAACATTAAACATAAGTTTAGCAGTCCTGAGAAAAAAACATTTGCAGCCTGTGTGTTCCCTGTAGCCTCTCAGTCCTCAGGGAAGGAGAGAGAAAAGTGAAGCTGTGAAGGACCAGGGGCTGTGCAACAAAGGTCAGGGCCTGGGGGTAACTGGGTGGAATTACTAGAAATAAAATCACATCATGCAGCAAAGTGAAGTACAAAAATAATATATCTAAAATCCATCATAATACAGGAAGACCCACCAATTGTGACTCTAAGTAAATAACTATAATGTTGAACCATGACCTATAGATTTGTTTATTTTATGTATTAATTAATTCATTATTCATGATAAATATATTGCTAATATTTTTGAACATGGTTAGCTCACGGTTGTTTTGTTCTAGTTAAAGTATCTCACAGAGGCAAAAAGTGTTTACAAGCATGGAGCCATTTAATTATTCCCTATTGATCCTGACACTTTGCTTTCCATCTGGCCCATGTACTGTAAGCTAATTCCTTCCTCCGGTCACTTCTCCCATCCAGACATGTGCTCTCTACCTCTGTATTGCAGGGGCGTTACATCAGCTATCGTCCTGCTGAATGGACTCCTCTGTGATTATTCCTTCTGCAGGATTATCAAACCTTTTCTGCTGCAGGCAGTGCTTCTTCTAATCCCCTTTTACTCAAAGCCAGACAGCCACCTTCACCTCAGCATGTAGAGGAAACAAACTCCCTGCAAGACAAGGAGACAGACTAACCTAAAGATATGTTCCTACTGGACATATTCAATTTGCATCGATATCTCATGTTTTGTCAAGCCAATGTATTTGTAAAGTCACTAGCTTCATGAGACTGGTATTACTGCCAGCACACAGCTTTACTCAAGCCTTCATCAAAGTGAAAAAGACTAAAGTCAGGACTTGGACTACATCACGTCTCGGCCAACATTTGCCTTAAAAAAAGAAACAAAAATGGTTATGCTTCTGAATGTCGGTGTAGTCCCTCATTTGTCCAGGAGTGTTCCATTGTAGAAAAAGGTTCAGTTGTTTCATCTGGACTCAGTTTTCGAAAAACAAGACGTTTCGACTCTCATCCAAGAGTCATTGTCAATTTGCGTATTTAGACTGGGAACTCAGATATTTATTCTATTCTGTGGTAAGCCCTGCCCACTGGGTGGGCCCTTCTAAAGTAGAAGGAAAAGTTGTTTGTTTCAACAGAAACTTACACATCTTTGTTTTCTATCAAGCTAGCCTCTTGTTTACTATCAGTCCTTTAATGGGCCATTAGTCTCCCTTTTGTCCCAGTCTCATTCTTTCTCTTCCCTGAGCACCTGATTAGCATCCGAATGCCCTGTCCGTCTACCTCTCCCTGAAGTGTACCACAGAATAGTATAAATATCTGAGTTCCCGGTCTAAATTCGCAAATTGACAGTGACTTTTGGAATTCGAAACATCTTGTTTTTCTAAAACAGAGTCCAGGTGACTACAACTCAACCTTTTTCTACTTATGCTTCTGGAGCAAAACAATCAAGGCTGACGGACTATAACCACAAGCTGACTCTCTTGAGCTAATGATGCTACTGCTAACACGGCTCCTGAAGGGCCACACTCAGATGAATGCCACACAGACAAGGCTCTACCTGATGCTCTGTGGGTCTCTGCAAGGCGGACAGAGGACAAGACACAATGAAAGAGTAAACTCTGCTATAGTCTAACAGAAGGCTGTACAAGTTAAGCCTAAAGTGACAAAGTTACAGACTTTCAAAAGTTATAGAAGTTTTAGACAAAATGTATCATTAAATATATACTTTTTGACTTGTTTTTCTTCCAAATAATCAGTTTAGACATATTCCAAATAACGTCAGTGTGAGTGGTTGTAAGAAGGAGAGACTGACTGAACAGACAGAGATGCTGTTGTGACAGGAGGAGGCGGAGCAACGTGATGATGACATAATGAACTAGAGAGGTACAGATCAGATCATAGTCTGATCAATAATCTAAATAAGACACTAAATTCACTGAATGGAAAAATGATCAAACGTTTTCTTTTTTTCTCCAAAGGTTATAATGAGTTTTAACTCAACTTTTTATCCTTATTTTAGAATAAAAAAAAATACTACTTAACAGTTATATTTCTTTGTTAAAAATAAAATAAATCAATAAAACAGACAACGTATAGAACATTTTTGCCTAACATTAGTTCTCGTCCCAAGCTTTTACCATCTGTATTGAGTCCAATCTAAAATGTCCATATCGATGCACCACTAGCCAAAATAGAAGCCGATGTGGCGGAAACGAAGGTGGGAGGAGACAGGAGGTGCACTGCTGAGTTGGAACAATGTATTTCAGACTATACGGATGAGTTATGGGAGCTGAGGTGGTGAAGAACAAGGATGTGACAAGCAAGTGTCCTGCAGAAACTGAGGGTGAAGAGGGGGACAACATTGAGCACTTTCTTGAGAACTGTGATCCTGGAACTTGTAGTTGTGATCACCATAGAAAGAACACATCGTCTAGGCAAGAAAAGGTGAGAAGTTGATAAGCCACGAGGTCTGATAATGTGGTTCCTTAACCACCATGAGAAGGAGAGCGCCATGAAGGCCACAAAAGCTAAAGAAGACCTCCGCCTCCCATCAAACCTCGTGCATGAGCACGCAACAGCCCAGCTGCAACACGTGTGTTTGTTTATTGATTTGACCGGATCACATCAAACACAGTCTTTCTCTGTCGTCCCTCAGACATTTTTGTACTTTGCGGTCAGAAGCATGAAGCTACACTGAAGGAACTCGCTGCTAGCTTTGCTCAACATAAAACGACCACACATGCGCAGCCAGGAGAACGTGTTACTATCCTGGGAACGAGCCAGAACGAGTCTGCAGGTGTGCACTAGCACGCAGGGAATGATTGACATGTGGGAGAAGTACTCAGCTGTCCACGAGGAAATGAGACTCTGATTGGTCGCCAAAAATCCTCAATTCAACCTTTAAGTTAGAAAACAACAAGCTGAAAGAGACAGGCAGAGTAATCAAACGAGACAAAATGTAATCTCCATTGAACCCTTCTACAAAAAACTTTCCTCTAAAATTTCAGGCATTAAAGAAAATGAAACACTCTCAACTTTTCCGTTGTGACCGAAGAGCAAAATAAAAACTAGGAGCTGAAATAACACCGGGTGCAAAAGAGATTAAAGAACAATAAGACTCCAGGGAGCAATGGATTCACCTCAGAGCGGTATAACACTTTAAAATAAACACTTATTACTTACTTTTAACAACTTAACTGGGCATTTATAATAAAGCTCAGATTCATCCACGTTGGGGAAAAAGCCATCATATCTCTAATATACCTAAAGAAGGGAAAGACCAAGTCGGTCTTTCCCTTCTTTAGGTATATTAGAGATATGATGGCTTTTTCCCCAACTTGGATGAACTGTGCCTCACATAGACCCATTTCTATTCTGAATGTTGATTGTTGTATATACACTTCAATCTTGTCTAAACAAATGGAACAAACGTTCCTATATTGAATTCACAAAGATCTGACAGAATTAATTATCAAATCACAGACACAAGATAAAATAAGATGAACGTTACACAAAATGAATCATATACAAAAATAACAAAACAAAGCTATAATATCTAGTTTGGAAGCTGAAAAAGCTTTTGACTCTGTTAGTTTGGCCTTATTTATATAAAGTGCTGAACAAATGTCAAATAGATGACTTAAATGTACTTATGATGTTGATGTTGGACCAAATTAAAGTGGTCCAAGAATTAAAATCAATGGTCATCAAACAGACCTCTCTGGAAAGAGGAGTGGGGCAGGACTGTGACTGGTCCCCCCTCTTGTTTGCTTTGTACTTGGAGCCATTGACCAAATATATTAGACAATCAAAAACAATTTATGGGACGGAACATAAAATTGCGTGCGACGCAGATGTTGTCCTATTTCATTTGGCCAAACTATACATTTCATAAGGTGTGAAAATGATCTTTTTGGTGACCCCCTTTGACCTTTAGAAACACAGATCCATTTAAATAGCAAACAAAATTTCTTAAATATGTAGGTGAAGTCCTCCATAAAGAATTGTCAACCATCTTGGACAAAAACTACACCTTTCTTTCTTCCACTATAAAGAAAGATCTGGAAAACGATCCCACACTTAAGTCCAAGTCAAAGGATTGAAACTATAAAAAATAATTTTTGCCCAGATTTCTCTATTACTTATCTATTCCAGACTCTCTCAATTTGCATCCCCAACCGACACTTTGATAAGTGGAATCAAAAAAAAACTTTTACCTTTACCTTTTATAAATAAAGAGATATTATAACCATGAAATGAATCAAAGCAATGACCATCCTTTGACTGAAATATGTAATATAAATCAGAACTTTCAAGGGGAATCATATCTTAACTATGCATTAATAATCTGCACAGCTACTCTACTAAATATATTAAAAACTAATGGGAAAGAGAAGGTTACCTTGTTTTGACAGACGAAGAGCGGGGAAGTGTACGTACATCTAAATGGAGGACCCCAAAATCACATGTTTGGAAGGAATATTGTTGGAAGAAAAAAAAATGATAACACCATGTCAAAGTGCCCATTATTCACAAGGAAATGCTAACAAACCACTATTACATGTTTTTGACATTGCCGTCCCACTCAGTTTTAGAACTACATACTTGGACCTCCAACTCCTGCCATGGACACAGTAAACAGATAACTTTGGAAGATACTTTTGGCAGCAGGAAAAAAGGCCTTCACCAAGAAATGGATGATACAAACCACACCAACGATCAAGGACTGGACTGACAGAGTAACAGACATTAGACAACTGGAAAACATCACATTCTGACTTGGACAAATTTGACAGACTTTAGACCAGATGGGACTATTTTAATTTGAATGTGCCATGATTTATTTCCTCTGAATGTTCAGTGCTACTTGTGTTCGTTTTATTTCCTTTTTTTCCTCTCTGGTTCTTTTCTGTCCTGTGTTTTAGGTTTAATTTTCTTAAAACATAAAAAAAATTAAAATTATATGTTTTTTGAAAGACACAATTTTCATTATTTGTAGCGCATGAACTTTCATTTTCCATTTGACGCTCAAATGTGGGGAATAAAGCATTTTCAAAAGACAAATTAGCTGCATTTCTGCTTACAGATGCTGTAGATGTGACTTTAATGTGAAATTGTGTTAGTTGAGTAAGACATCTAGACCTACTAACAAAAAATAAAATCAACTACGCTATATCTACCCAAATTTGACGTGAACGTTTTTTACATCAGTTAAAAGACAAAAACACTGTTACATTAAGCAGAATAAATGTCATTTAATCTCATAGCTAGAACCTTGCTCTTTGAAGGCAGTAGGACGTTCTTAATTGGCTTCTTGTTTGATTGATTTCAACATCTCTACTTGAAAAACTCAATCCTCTTCATGTTTGGACAGTAGAAACCAAACTAGCCGTAAACCCTCACAGAATCCTGTCGCATCAGAAGCGAGTTAGAAGCCATTTGTGGATTTCGCCATCTGCTCAGACAGGAACCCGTTTGCGCCGTTGCGAAGATTCTTTTCTGAACGTCTCTGATCTAGACAGCGGGGTCGTTATCTCCATGGCAACTGTAATGCCGAGGTCGTCAAGGCAGATGGGCAAGACCTAACGCGCGAGAAGGAGAAGTGAGTGAAATGAAGAAGCGACGGCGCCTCTTGCCAACCTCGCACATAATATGTAATGCCAGGTTTTTCCTATCCTGTTCCCATGGTTACTGGCAATGCTGCTTTCTGCTAGGTGTGTTTTACCCCTCGCCGTATGTTTGCGTCATTACGATACAAGCGGCATGAACCCTTTTCAACCGTGCAGAGGGAAGATGCAGCGATCAAACAGACAAAGAGTGAAAGGGCCCATTAGAAGTTCCCGTGCTGAGGAAAGTTCCCGTGCTGAGGAAAGTACACGCGCGCATTAGTCACTGCACAAATTGATAGCGACGATAAAGAGACGAGCCACCAGCTGCAACTTAACTAAGTGAGCAGAGTCGGCCGGCTTTGGGCTGCGGCGCTAATAGAGTTCATCCGTCTCCTGGTCGCACTGTATCGCACCCTCGCCTGTTAATTGATGCTCGCTAATTGCTTTGGTTTTTATCATTCTTCAGAATCGTGCCCAGAATGAAACTCTGTCGTGTTCTCGTGCTACTCGCTTGAAGTGGTTTGATTTGCACATCTGTATGCAAATAGTGCACCTGTGTAGACATTACAATCAGGATTTGTTCAAATGTGTTGCATCTTGAACCCTGTAAACAACACGATGCCGCCGTGTGTCACTGAGTGTGGCAGACTCTTCATATTATCTCAGAAATATGGGATTTGTGAACTTTTTTGTTTGGTTTGAAAGTGGAGTCGCTGATTAAAGGGCAATTCGGTATACAACTCATCATTTTGAGCGTTTGTGCTTCTTCTTTTATAATGTAGTAACAGATATTATGTACAAAAGGCCTTAAAGGTTTCACAGATGTCTGTCAGTTTGAGGGGAAATATTTCTGTCAGTCTGTATTGTGAAGTTGACAACAAATGTGTTTTCTGCCCCGGCTCGGTTATGTATGATTTAAAAACATTAGAGTTTGCATTTTTAGCCCGAGTCCGACTGCCGGTTTGGGTCCAGGGTTCAGAACTGCTCTGCTCACGTTGATTGACAGCTGCCCCAGTGTGCTGAGCTCAGCCATTGCATGTTCTCTTTTTCTATCAGGACAAAATGTTTTACTCAAGTATACAAAGTGACCAAATATGCAACCTGAGGATAGACACTGTGTGAATTAAAGTGTGTGGTTAAAGAAGAGGAGCAGAGCAGAAAGAAGAGAGAGAGAAAGGAGGATGCCCTGAAGTGAAGGAAGAGTGAAGATGGAGATGACGCCCTTCACAGAGAGAAAGAACAGTGTCCGGTACTGAACAGCAATATACATCTACATATTGCTCAGTAAATATAAATCATGAATAGTAAATAAAAATGTGTTATTACAATAAAAAATCCAATGGTAATGTATAATCATAGTAGTAATCATCATTTCTGATTTGATTGATTTGCACAGCATTGTAAAACATTATATTATTAAATTGCATAAGTGACTGATCAATGAATGAATTATTTGGTGCAAAATATATACAATTGAATTTGATGATTGATGGTGATTGACAAAAAATAGACTACAGTTGTTAAGCAAATTAAAAACGTATTTAAGAAAGTTCCAATTATGCAAAAATGAATATTCACTCTGAAGTGCCCAATTGGGTAAAGTAGGTTAATAAGTGCCTCACTCCCTGAGCACTACTGCAGTGTGTATTACTCTTCTCCTTTAGATCTAAACGCTTTTGTGATTTCTGTCATGACTTAGTGATTTTAATGCATTTTTCCTGTCGTGTGAAGCACTTTGAATTGCCTTGTGTACGAATTGTGCTCTACAAATAATGCCTTTTACTAATGTACTACTGCATGTATGTAATCATGTAATACAAGACATATTTTTGTGAGTGTCTCCTGTAATAGTTTGTACCTAAATGTGCAAATAATTTCCCAGAATGTTGCCTCCTGTTTAAATAAGGTAGAATAATACTAATCACGGGCAGCTCTTTATCACATACATTATCTTCTGTATCTCCTGTTGTCGTGGTTCTGGGCTCATCAAAGTCTTCTTCATTAAAACATCCAAACTAACAAAAACACAGACCTCTGAAATGCACTTGTCTTTGTAGAAGAACTGAAATGTGCATGTAGCAGCACTGAAATGTGATAGTTTTTCATTCAGATCTCTTTTTTGTGCTTGAAACCCTGATCTAACACTGGCATGACAGATCCGTCCCAGGATGTGACAGGACTAAATCTGCCAAACCTTTCTTTTGTCACATTTGTCACAGTATCTCCTGTGTTAGCTCAGGAGCACAAACCAGGAGCATGCACACTAACCAGAACATCAGACGTTCATAAAATGTTATGGTTTGAAAGGTGAGGCCACGTGATGACATTTTATATATCCAATAATAAATACTCATCTGTTTTTTATTTTCTGTGAGACTTTACTGGTAGCATTGTCACCATGGGGAAAGTGCCTCTTCAGCGCTGCAGAGCGGTGCTTTGTGATGCTTTTCAGAGAACACAGAGCAGGAGAGTGCTTTGTAGCAGGATCCAAACACTCCCCTTGAGTCTCACGTTCTGCTGTAGTTAGTGAGCAGTCGGCTCCTGGGTGAAGCCGGTTCCCAAAGGTGTTACAAATATCTTTGCAGGAATACAAATATTCCTGCTCTCCCCCAGAGGAGCTGCCCTGGTTGATAATTTCAAGAACACATAAATCATGAAGCCTCACTTTATTGGGAACACATCCACAGACACGATTAGAACACAGTGTTTCTCAAACTGTGGTGCGTACAACTGGTGGTACACAAGCTTCTTCTGGTGGTTTGTGGACACCTCTTGAGTTCTAGTGTTTACTTCACTTTTGGTGTGATTTAGCCCTGGAATGGCCCCGTTATAGACCCCATTTAGACCTGGTGGCTCAGAAAGCCAAAGGATTTGGGTGCTGAGGAAAGACTAAGACCACAGGTCTAACAGGCGCATCATGCATCATTCTCCACTCACTGGGCAGCGTTAACTTCCCTAAATATTTTGATTATAGTTTTTAGCCTTGTCCAATTTTTACATCCAAGGAACACGTCTGTTGCTGGGCTCCATTTACAGAGAATCTGTAAAAAAAAAAAATATGTGGCTGTGCTACAGCTAAAAAGCTTTGATGTGGTAAATAGACTTTAGATAAAATGATGTTAGAAGAAGGCGCTGTTGGAAAAAGATGGAATGTGTGTTATCTTTTCTCACACTTCAGATCACAGCAGAATCGAAAAGAATGTTATAGTTTTCTGTTCTCCAAATTAACTTTCTATTCTATATAATTTGTCCAGAAGTGTGCCATTGTAGAAAGAATTCAGTTGTGTCATCTGGACTCTGTTTTTAGAAAAGCAAAATATTTCGACTCTCATCCAAGAGTCATTCTCGATCTGCAATTTGAGTCTGGGAACTCAGGTTTTATATTCTACTGCAGGAGGACAGCACCTTACAGGAAAGGACTAAACTGACACCTGAACACATCTGAAAACTACCATCTGTCTTAACACCACATACTTCAATTCCAGCTGTGCCATGAGCACTCTCGTCTCTCCATAGTGGCCATCTTGTACATAGAGCGTTTTGTGACGAAGGCACTGGCCTCCTTTTCAGTCTTTGTTACAAGTCTTTGGCTTCGCTACGTGGATGACACATTTGTGACAATCAAGGAACACGAGCTGGAAGCCTTCTCAGAGCATAACACTGCTGTGGACCCTCATATCAGGTTTACAAGAGAAGACGCTAAGGAGAACCGCTTGGCCTTTGATGATTGTTCCACTATCAGAGGAGAGCACGTGGGAAGCTCCAAATAGAAGTGTAAAGGAAACACACGGATCAGTACCTGCTCTTTGGCTCTAATCACCCATTACAGCACAAGATGGGAGTGATCAGAATATTACAACACAGAGCCCAAGAGGTGCCCACCAGCTCAGAGGGCAAGAGGAAAGAGGAAAAACACGTCCAGAATGCTCTCTCAGCCTGTGGATATCCTGCTTGGGCTCTACAAAGTGAAGCCAACCAAAAAGCAGGACAAAAGGGACAAAAGGGAAACAGAACAGAGAAGGAAGGGTGTTTCTATCCCTTATGTCTCGGGACTGTCGGGAAAAACTGGAAAGAATTTTTAAGCTACACGATATTCCTGTCTATTTTAAACCAGGCAACACTTTAAGACAAAATGATACAACTGATTGTTTTTCTACAACTATTCGATAGGTCGATTCAAATGAAATAAACCAGAGTTTGATGGATGTGATTTCGTGCATGTCTTTGTTTGGCAGTGGACAGTGTTTTAATGGGCTGCCACAGTCAAAACCACCGGCTCAGCATTCTCACTGATGAAATATGAAAGTGCACAGTGTATCGTGTTTTTGTGTACCGGGGACAATCAAGTGCAACATGTTCTACAATAAAAGAAAAACATGGTCAGACACCAAGCTAATTATAAAACGGAGTAACTGGAGCAGCGGCTGGAGCATCCTCTAATGACTCTTTTCTCAAGCTCCAACAAAGAAGAAATACAACAAGCATTTGGGCTCATCACACCTTTTAGAAATCATCACTGAGGCTGCAAACAGAAGGCATTTATTCTAACCATAGTCTGCTAAAAATACTACCATTCCCAATGGATGAGCTGCTGTGACCATCACAGAAGCAGAGGTAGCTCCAAAGTGTTTCTTTATAACCTGTGGCTGACCCAAATTCTCCCTTTGAAAAGCTTCCAGAAGTAATAGTTCCAGTGGAAGAGTGAAATATAACTGTGGATAACTGTCAGCCTTGACTGATGAAGCGAAAGAGCGTGAAAATTACATTTCCATATATTGAATTAAACCAATCTAATGCCATGTTTTTTAGTTCACATTTCCTAATCAGCACTTATGCATAATATATCATATGTTTCATAAGTTGGCTGTCCTTGTATTTTCAGTTCGTATATTCAGCCCAAGCCAAAAGTTGTGGCTATGACTTTGTCCACTAAAGCCATATGTTTGTCTCAGCAGAAAGTAATTGGCAATATGATTCTTAAATGTTGGTATTCATTTCCAAACATGAATTAGCTCCATAAAATCACTTGGTTGGTTTGTCACGACAACATTACATAATATTACAGTCTCGACATAAACAAAACCAAAGAATAAAGAGAGAAATATGACCCAGAGTTTAAACTGAAAGACTTTTATAATAAACCTTTTACTCCTGAACTCGCCTTGAACTGCCAATGCATCACACACATCCCTCCTTTTCACTTTTCTCCACAGAAATACTAATGTATCAGGGCTCATTCGATGCTGCGACGTCTTCTTAACACGAGCCGGATGATTACGTCTAAATTGAAAAACGCTCTGAATCTTTTGAATCTCAGCTCGCCCCCGTCAGTGTCTCACCTCTGCCGCTGAAATCCATCTCGTACAGTGACAACTCAATTAACCACGCAGCCTTTCCCCATCCCAACATCGGCGAGAATATTAGTCAGGAATGTAAAGAGTGCGCGCGTCACACAACAGCCACATGCCGTGAATCCATTTGGATGCAGCGATGTGTTTGGAAGAGGCCCACGTGAGACTGTGCCAATGGAGCAGAGGTGTCGAAAAGCTGAGATCTATAATCGAAATGCTCTCCCTGCCAGTTACACTCATCTACACTCCCAGGGCACGCGTTCAGAGGCTGGAGAGAAATGATAGTACACTGAACAAGTAGTGCTGCTCTCAGAGGGCTGGATATTGCTATATGATGTGTATTCCCAAGGGCAGATCCAACACAATTAGCCATCATTTCTTCACTGGAATGCATAGATTCAGCTCATATGGGATTTTTCAAGGGCATTTTGAACCACACAAAGATCACAAACAGCCTCATGACGGATTGTTACTTTGTATGTGTATATTGTGTATCAGTTTCAAGCAGGAATGAACGAAATACAACTCATACAATTGTGGAATATATTTGAAGTTAATGTGGAACAATGTCCAAGCATAACACTTAAGACAGATGGTAGAGGTGAATTCTGCTATTGCGTCTATTATTGTGTAAATCAACAACAACTTTGCTGTATTTGTGGTAAAAGCTCTGTTGGTGTATGTTTTGGAGTCTTGTCCTGACAAGAATGAACAATTATTAATATATTAAACCGTTATTTTTGTAGTGTTAGTGTTAGTGTGTTGTCCCCTGTAGATGGAACTGAGGCTGTAGCTTAACCAGCAGTTAATTGTAAGTTCACTGTAATAAGGAAAGATTAATACGCAAGTAAAAATGATTTTAATTTGAAATATGGATTGAGTTTTGAGTTGCTTTGTCTAGTTTGGATTTATTCAGATCGGTAAAATGATAACGCTCTGCTTCTTCTGCTAAAGTTGCCCTGGGACAGGCTGACTAAAGTGTGACTGCCAATCTGCACCATCACTAATCACATTAGACAAGGACGCTGAAAGAAGTAATGGGCGGATCCATACCAAATATCGATATATCAATACTGACAGAGGCATAGAATATATCGATACTTGTGCAAAAATATCAATACCGGTAAATATATTGAGCTTACGTTTTTGAAATTCATAGTTTATATTTTATATTTTCTGCACATATATTCACCTTTTATTCTAAATACTAAATTTCATTCAAGCTGAGGAAAATATGACCAAATTTGTTTCAATGCATTTTAGAACAAAACTCATTGGTATCGGTATCAGATCAATATCGCAATATTTGCCATTGTAATACTTGGTATCGGATTGAATAAAAAATCTGTGGTATTGCCCATCACTAATACTGAGGGTTAACTGTAATGGCAAACCACAATTTAAGCTTATGAATCTAAAGAATCATAAGAAACCGTTACAAGCAGCACAAATTGGCGAGACAGCTTTAAGTTCCATTGTATTAAGATAAGATAAGATAAAATAAGATAATCCTTTATTGTCACACATGGGGAAATTTCATTTTTGCAACGCAGGCAGATACAGAGGTAGATACAGAAGAAAAGAACAGATCACTTATATGAAGTTTGAAAAACACTCTCAGTAGATCTCCTATAAACAGAAACTCCTATAGACAAAACCTCCCATTTCCCAACAAGGGATGGAGGGGAAAAATAATAATAAAGATAAAAATAAATAATAAATAAATACCATTGCATGTGATCACGACAGTAATTGCACATGAATGCCAATGTATTGATTTAATCTTAACTTAATAGAGTTCAAAATAAATCATTGTCCAGCTTCGGTTGGTACAGCATTGGATAGAAAACCAAAGTGTTCACACGTTCCAAAGTGATTTCACGGTTGAAAAGCAGTTCATCGAAGGGTAGTTTATGTAGTCTTCAGAAACAGTCCTTACAAAACAGTCGATGGAGGGCAAAACAGAGGTGATGTACCCCACACCACATAAACATGACCTAAACATACACCTGAACAGGAGCTTTACACTCTTTAACAAACATTCTCCTCTATAACCTGTGAACAAGCTGAAGCCTACTACACTTTATGAGGACAGCGTGTTCCGCCGTGTGAAGGTGCTTAGTAGCGATTGCTTTGTCCACAATAATAGACTATTGAGGTTATTCCATATTGGTTGGCACTGAAAAGACTGCGCTGCAGATCTATATTCACACGGCTCATCCATGCACTGAGCCGAGACAGGGGCAGAGGATAAAGAGACAGAGACAAAGAGAAAAATGGAAGCAAGAAAGTTATGAAGGACATATGAAGCAATGCGAACGAGCAGAGGGACAGGTCAGAAGATCACTAGACATAAGACACTCCTCCTCTCTTTTCAATAGTAAGATTAACTTTGCCTTCTGCTGGCTTTGACAAAAATTGCTAATGTCTGTGTCTTTGACGATACAATTTGTGCTTTCTGCTGTCTTGTCTTGTTTTGATTAGTTAGCGTTGGAGCATATACTGTAGGCCCGTTTAAGGGATCCAAAGCAGACACTCCGAGGGACTGGCTTCCAAAGTGGTCTGACCCACTCAAGGTGAGCTTTAGTCAAGGAGATACTCACCACGGTGAGAGGACAGAGAGAGAATGCAGACTTCAGAGGTGAAAACAAGATGACGACAAAAAGATATGAACAGAAAATAATAATTTCTCACTTGATCTTGTGATAAACTCACATCAAGACCCAAATATTGTATTTCCTTTGCAAAATGCATCAGACTCCAAACGCAAAACATTACAGGAAAGGACATTCAAAGTAGAATAAATGCAGAAGAGAACAAACATGTTTTACTTCATTACTAAAGGTCTCTTTGTGAATGCTGGGCATGCCCTTATGATTAAAAAGTATGATTTTGATTTTATAACGTTGCAAACCTTTGTCCCATGAGCCAGGCCCTTAACATGGAAACACAGGCAGCCAATAATCTGCAAGAGCTGCAAGACTCTGGACGAGGGACGAGAGCCACTCAAAATGTGGAAATTAGCCTCTAAAACTAAAGCTGACATATTTACATATAAACTTAGATGTTCATCTTGTTCATTTGTTTGCTTTGCATTAGCAATTCAGGACATAAATAAAAGATCTTGTGCTCTCCAAAAACAATTGGTTCCGCTCTGTGAAGTGTGAATCACTGCCGTCTCTGCAATGTCATTCAAATACATCACACTTCAAATGTTCCGTCATTATTCCGAGCCAGATTCTTAACTTTAACTGATTTATATCCATGTTATTTCTTATAAGCAATGTTCTGTCATCATGGGACAGAGTGGACAGAGGAACAGAAGACAGGTGAACATACTAATAAACGTTCTGGAGGAGCCTTCTCTTACACAAGACTGTACCACTCTCTTTGTTCATACGACACGTGTTGAGTGTATGTTTATATCTCAAAGACTCATAGGGCTGATTGTCCCATAGAAACAACAAAGAAACATGGTGCTTCATGAAGCCAACAAATACCAACCAAAACAAACATTTTTGACACATGATTTTAGTTTTTTATCTACTTTTTCCTTTGAAGGGCGACAGTGAAGCAGATTAACCAATGTTCACAGGAAAATTTATAAATGTCCCAGCATATCTAAAATTCTTTGATGACATTGTTTTTTGCCGTCCCAATCTATAAACCAATTTGTCAGTTGAGTAAGTATATAACTGCATGTACACACTTGACTGATCCCAAGATGTCCAACGCCTCTAATCAGCTCTGAGTTTTACCGGCTTTTGCTCTAATTATTTAGCAGCCGACTATCGGCACGAGTTCACGACATTAGTGTGAGCTCCTGTCATTACTGCTGAGGGCACTTAACCATTGGCATTCTCATTGTAATATCTGATACATAAACTCTTCTGCACAAGCTGAGACCACTTCACTACATTCACGGAGCTATGATGAGAGGGAGGAGCAAAGTATGCCGAGAACAGCATGGGAGGCAGGAGCAGGAGAAGAAGGAGCAGGGTGGAAGGAGACAGGAGCAGGGTGGAAGGAGCAGGGTGGAAGGAGACAGGAGCAGGGTGGAAGGAGCAGGGTGGAAGGAGACAGGAGCAGGGTGGAAGGAGACAGTAGCAGGGTGAAAGGAGCAGGGTGGAAGGAGCAGGGTGGAAGGAGACAGGAGCAGGGTGGAAGGAGCAGGGTGGAAGGAGACAGGAGCAGGGTGGAAGGAGCAGGGTGGAAGGAGCAGGGTGGAAGGAGCAGGGAGGAAGGAGCAGGGAGGCAGGGATGTGAGCACAAAGAGACATAATGAAGGGACGACAGGCGTTTTCACACACGACTGAGAACAAAGTCACCATCATCTCCCAGTCTTTATTCAGACATGGGAATCACGCTGGCTCTGGCTCGCATTCACACGACATGAACTGGCGTTTTTGTTAGGGTTTGGGGAATGAAAATTAGTTTGTCTTTGGCAGAAAATAAATTAAATGTAATTAAATGTTGTAAATATATTTTAGGAGCTAAAAAGTCCATAAAGTGGAGCCCTGCTCCCTAGTTCCTACTCTGTGTGTCCACTCTGTCCAGTGAGACAAACAAACAAAAAAGTACCAAGAATTGAAAAGAATTACAGTGCAAAAAACCCCAGAAATCACAAAATAAGTTGGTTGGATGTGTATCAGGAAGTCTCTAAACATCTAAGTTAATTCATTTCGTACTCTATGAGCAAGAATAAATAATGTACTGAGGAAAAATAAGCATGAAATTGGATGGATTGGAACTAACAAACAAATGAACAGTGGCCATGTCAGAGATGTGGAGGTTGGCAGACATCATGAGTGCATGAGCAGTGTTGTACAATGAGTTGCAGAATAAATGAAATTAGGAAAAGAGGAAAAGCAAGTGCTGGAGACAGAATGCAAGAGGCGAGGTTTTTGAAGGTGCAGAACACCACCAAACTTCAACAAACTTTACCAGACCTCACCAGACCTCACCAAACCTCACCAAACCTCACCAGACCTCACCAGACCTCACCAAACCTCACCAGACCTCACCAGACCTCACTAGACCTCACCAAACATCACCAAACCTCACCAAACCTCCCCAAACCTCACCAAACCTCCCCAAACCTCACCAAACCTCACCAAGACATCACCAGACCTCACCAAACCTCACCAGACATCACCAGACCTCACCAAACCTCACCAGACATCACCAGACCTCACCAAACCTCACCAAACCTCACCAGACCTCACCAAACCTCACCAAACCTCACCAGACCTCACCAGACCTCACTAGACCTCACCAAACCTCACCAAACCTCACCAGACCTCACCAGACCTCACTAGACCTCACCAAACATCACCAAACCTCACCAAACCTCCCCAAACCTCACCAAACCTCCCCAAACCTCACCAAACCTCACCAAGACATCACCAGACCTCACCAAACCTCACCAAACCTCAATAAACCTCACCTAACTTCACCAAACCTCACCAGACATCACCAGACCTCACCAAACCTCACCAAACCTCACCAGACCTCACCAAACCTCACCAAACCTCACCAGACCTCACCAAACCTCACCAGACATCACCAGACCTCACCAAACCTCACCAGACATCACCAGACCTCACCAAACCTCACCAAACCTCACCAGACCTCACCAAACCTCACCAAACCTCACCAGACCTCACTAGACCTCACCAAACATCACCAAACCTCACCAAACCTCCCCAAACCTCACCAAACCTCCCCAAACCTCACCAAACCTCACCAAGACATCACCAGACCTCACCAAACCTCACCAGACATCACCAGACCTCACCAAACCTCACCAAACCTCACCAGACCTCACCAAACCTCACCAGACATCACCAAACCTCACCAAACCTCACCAAGACATCACCTAACCTCACCAGACCTCACCAGACCTCACCAAACCTCACATAACCTCACCAGACGTCACCAAACCTCACCAAACCTCACATAACCTCACCAGACGTCACCTAACCTCACCAGACGTCACCAAAACTCACCAGACCTCACCTAACCTCACCAAACCTCACCAAACCTCACCAGACCTCACCAAACCTCAATAAACCTCACCTAACTTCACCAAACCTCACCAAACCTCACCAAGACATCACCTAACCTCACCAGACCTCACCAAACCTCACATAACCTCACCAGACGTCACCTAACCTCACCAGACGTCACCAAAACTCACCAGACCTCACCTAACCTCACCAAACCTCACCAAACCTCACCAGACCTCACCAAACCTCACCAAACCTCACCTAACCTCACCAGACGTCACTTAACCTCACCAGACCTCACCAAACCTCACCAGACCTCACCAAACCTCACCAGACGTCACCTAACCTCAACAGACGTCACCAAAACTCACCAGACCTCACCTAACCTCACCAAACCTCACCAAACCTCACCAAACCTCACCAGACCTCACCAAACCTCACCAGACCTCACCAAACCTCACCAGACCTCACCAAACCTCACCAGACGTCACCAAACCTCACCAGACCTCACCAAACCTCACCAGACGTCACCTAACCTCACCAGACCTCACCTAACCTCACCAGACCTCACCAAACCTCACCAGACGTCACCAAACCTCACCAAACCTCACCAAACCTCACCTAACCTCACCAGACCTCACCAAACCGCACCAAATGTCACCAAACCTCACCAAACCTCACCTATCCTTACCAAACCTCACCAAACCTCACCAGACGTCACCAAACCTCACCAGACGTCACCAAACCTCACCAGACGTCACGAAACCTCACCTAACCTCACCAAACCTCACCAAACCTCACCAAACCTCACCAGACCTCACCAAACCTCACCAAACCTCACCAAACCTCACCAAACCTCACCAGACGTCACCAAACCTCACCAAACCTCACCAGACGTCACCAAACCTCACCAAACCTCACCAAACCTCATCAAACCTCACCAAACCTCACCTATCCTCACCAAACCTCACCAAACCTCACCAAACCTCACCAGACGTCACCAAACCTCACCAAACCTCACCAGATGTCACCAAACCTCACCAAACCTCATCAAACCTCACCAAACCTCACCTATCCTCACCAAACCTCACCAAACCTCACCAAACCTCATCAAACCTCACCAAACCTCACCTATCCTCACCAAACCTCACCAAACCTCACCAGCCGTCACCAAACCTCACCAAACCTCATCAAACCTCACCAAACCTCACCAGACGTCACCAAACCTCATCAAACCTCACCAAACCTCACCTATCCTCACCTATCCTCACCAAACCTCACCAAACCTCACCAGCCGTTACCAAACCTCACCAAACCTCACCAGACGTCACCAAACCTCATCAAACCTCACCAAACCTCACCTATCCTCACCAAACCTCACCAAACCTCACCAAACCTCACCAAACCTCACCAAACCTCATCAAACCTCACCAAACCTCACCAAACCTCACCTATCCTCACCAAACCTCACCAAACCTCACCAGACGTCACCAGACGTCACCAAACCTCACCAAACCTCACCTAACCTCACCAGACGTCACCAAACCTCACCAAACCTCACCAGACCTCACCAAACCTCACAGAAACTGATTTTGACCAAATCTTGACAACTTTACGGCTTTATCACCCTGTCATCCTTCTTCCCCACACATGGGACACAAAGAGGTGTTCCTGTGCACACGTGTAGGATTAAAGCCCGTCAGTCGACGGCGGTAACACGTCTGTAAGTGATTGTAATTGTATGTTATTAACCACACAGCTGCAGTCTGTGATTGCCTTCCTTTGGGACACCACCATGGTTCTCTCCGGCATCAGAACTTCTATTTGCTGAGATTTGTGACCGTGTCAGAAAACAAGCTGCACAGTTCAGAACGTCAGGCTGGTCTGTCTTTACTTTTCTTACCACTGAAGCTGTAAACACCAGCATTAACTACTGTGTATTCTAAAGGGAGCACAAGTGTAGCTAACATTATAAAGCATTGTATTTATTATTCACGAGAAACATGTGAATTATATATATAAACATGGCTCATTTTAGTTATCGTCTCTGAAATAAATGTTAAGTTAGGCTTTGGGAGAGCAGAGCAAACCATTCAGAACATTCTAAACCTTAGTCTTAGTCAGTCTCTCAACGGGCAACAAACATGATAACATTTAAATACAAGGCGACTATTGTTGATCCAGAATTGCTTTTCAAAATAAATGAAATTGTGAAGTGTAAGTTCAGGGATTGCACTACCAGACTGTATCACTCTCTTTCAGCCGCTCTCAGCCGGTCTCAGGAGGTTAATAGCGGTGCGGTTCTGACCCTTTGACCCTGAGACACAGACACATTTCCTGCTCCTTCCTTTGCTCAGGGTCACCACAGAAAACCTCTGGATGTTTGCCAATTTCACCCACTGCATTTCTTTATACACTAAACGTTTTATTCTGATGCTATCTGTGAGGAGCAATTTAAAGATGGCGGTGGCACTACCTTTGACTCTCAGAGAATTCAACTACTATATATCCTGGTGTGAGCCCTTTTTAGAGTTGGTTTGATCTTGTTTTAGTCCAGTTTACTCCTAATTTTGAAGGTTCTGGTTCACTTTGGAGCGGATTATAGTAAGGTCCCAAAGTGTCTCCACTGTCTGAAGTAGATATAAAGAGAAAATTATAATTTCTCATGCAACACTGACTTGATCTTGTGATAAACCATCGTATTAACAGTGATGCAAATAATATATGTAGAGCTGACTTTGCAAAAAAGAAGCGAGCGCACATAACAGCGACGCATGGCACTCAATGAGAAATTAATGCAGAAAAATCTGAAGATAAACCACGTCATACAGCACCACAAACTTAGAATTACAAAATTGAACATTGTAAATTACTAACATCAGCCTTATTATTTAAAAGTATAATGTATGTACGATTTAGATTTATTTAGATTTAGTTTTGTTTTTTTAAGGATTTTTTGGCCCTTAGTCGTAGGCTTTATTAGACAAGACAGCAGCGTGGAATGGGGATGAGAGAAGGAAGGACATGTAACAAATGTTGGTACACTGCAGCTGCTCAGAACCGGGCATATGGGCAGCTCACATTTGCCTCTGGACCCAGTGCCAGGCCTGAGCGTGGAGTGAAGCAGAGCGAGCCGAAGCAAGATATTTAAAAATCTGTTCATGGTAAATGTCAGTTATTTTAATAGATCCGTGATGGAGACGCACTAATAAAAAAAACATGCCAAAACGCTCTAGGGCGAATGGGTCAGGGATGCCAGGGCCAGTCCAAACGTTTCTAATGTAACTTTAATGATGGAGCGTACACACCTACTTTTATCTGTAGAGATTTACCCTGAAAGCTTGACAGTGCGCCAATTAATTTACATGTATGTGTGTGTGTACATATATATATATATACACACACATGCATATATACTTTTAATCTAAAAACCCTTTAGACTGATTGAAACATACAATCTGTGGGACATTTTTAGTAGATATTCAAGATGCTTTTGCTGAGTTCACGTGTCGCCTGCAGTGTCTTGCACCAAAGACATGTTTGAAATGGCACTGTTGTTCACACACAAAAACACCTAGAGCTAACGTGCTACTTTACAGTGTTCATGGGATTTGCTGGACTCTATTGAAAAATCCAAGAAAGGATAAGAAATCTGCGCCGCCTGATTAAATGTCACCAAAGACCTGTGGCTGGCGGCCAAAGGTTATGTGTTGATATTGGCTTCTCTGCAGCTTCTTCTGAATAATTTACATGCAAAGCTGAAAGGAGGTCAGAGCATGGGGTGATACACTCTGCACCGGCCACATGTATTAATCAGCCATTTCTATAGGTTAAAACATGACTGTACTCAAAATATATTGTGCTCACAAGATTCTAAGAATGTATGTCATAATTTCATGGAGGAAATGGGTTCATGTCACACTGGCTGATTCACTGGTTTGATACACAACTGTTGAATATTATCATATTGTTATATATTATCACTATATATATTTATTTTTTTCTTGTTGCTTTACATGTTTTCAACTGAAAACATACGGTTTTATGATTGAATGATACCATCACTTTTTGAAACAGTTGTGAGAAAATGATTTCACATGACAGTGTTTTCTGAGTTTTTGTTTCAAGTAGATAAGCCAATCATTTTAGAGATATTAATCACAAACCAGGTGAAAACATTTGCATTTTGACGGTTAAAAGGCAAGCTAGATTTTGACATGCTGGTTCAAAAAGTTCAAATTCTGATAAAATTACCTTCCAACTGTCCGATTGCAAATGTTTTGTTCTGGTTTATGTTAAAGTCTCTAGAAGTAACTGGGCCTATTAACATGAAAGAAAACAACATCAAAAATAGGAATAGAAAAGAAAATTGTGGTTGTGATTTCTGTCATGTCTTTGTGATTTGACATTTACATTTTTCCTGTTGTGTGAAGCACTTTGAATTGCCTTGTGTACGAATTGTGCTCTACAAATAAACCTGCTTTGCCAGAATGTAATCTCAGCGGTCCAGAGCCAGAATCCCCTATTGATTACACTTGCTGACCATCCATCTTCTTCCTCTTATCCGGAGCGGGGGCAGCAGTCTAAGCAGGGATTGCCAGCTCCTCCGGGGGGATCCCGAGGCGTTCCCAGGCCAGCCGAGAGACACAGTCTCTCCAGCCTGTCCTGGGTCTTCCCCGGGGCCTCTTTCCGGTGGGACATGTCCGAAACACCTCCCCATGGAGGCCCCCAGGAGGCATCCGGAACAGATGCCCGAGCCACTTCAGTGGCTCGACGTGGAGGAGCAGCGGCTCTACTCCGAGCTCCCCCCGTGTACTTTGCTGTGACATATTTAAAAGGTAAATTCACAGATGTTGATCTCACTATTTCTATTTGAGACTAAACTCATTAACGTCTTGTATTGTAACAAAAATCTGCATTTTAACAGTTATTAATTTTAGCTGTGCCCATTTGCCCAATTAAATATGATTGGCCTGTAAAATGTTGTGATGTCATCTGAAACCAGGCAATTGAATTCTGTCAAAAGGACAAAAGTTTGTTTTGAAGGGTGAATACATAACATGTCTCACACCTTTTCAGTTCTTGTATTTGTGTCATTTTGATTTGATATCTTTTTTATTGTTTTCCATTTGCAAATTGACAATGACTCTTGGATGAGAGTCAAAACGTCTTGTTGAGTCCAGACAACTGAACCTTTTTCTACAATTTTCCATTTTTATTTTATTCCTAAATAAGACCTGGTTTAGCCCAATCCAGCCCTGAAATAGTCCTGTTATAGACCTGATTTAGAGCTGATGGTACTCAGACTTTCCTTTAGTGGTACTTGGTGTAAAACCTTTCAGAACCACCACCCTAATTGGTCATCTAACTCATTAGGGGCATGAACGATTATGCAAAACTTCCCTCAGGTGACAGTTCTAACCTTAGTAGTTCAATTGACTTAACTTTAACAACAGATACTCCTTACTATTAACAGATAGCTTGGGTTAGCTTCAGTGTAGTTAGCTCATCCCTTGAGACAGATAAAAGGCAGTGACTCACTAGAACCCTGTCTCTCTGGCACTAAAAATGAACAAGCTTGAAATTATTTTCTTTTCAATCAAGATAAAACGTTTCGCCATTGAGCAGTCTCAAAGGAAGGATTGTGATCAGTCGAAAGAACATTATCCTAAGAAAGTTTATTGACCCAATGCCTGATAAGATCCATTGAATAACTTTGCTGATGCCATATAAATGTGTGCAACGTAGAAACGACCAGAGCTGGGGGAAATAAACCACCCACCTTACATAAACCCTACATTTTACTTCTTATTATTTCAAGTCTTTCATGCTTCATGGGCCCAATGGATGTCATACAAACAGACATATAGTTATATAGAGAGCCTATGTGACCTTGCTTGATTTTTCTATTCCCATTGGTTCTTGGCAGTGACAGATAATGAAACTGCCCGTGCTCCTCCAACTGTAACCAACGGTGATGGACCTAATTTCCGCGCCTGTAAATGTGTTCCCAAGATGCAACAGGGCGAGCGTTCCGTCAGCCTCTGAGTGAGAGTGTTATCATGTGGAGAGGGATGATTGAGGAGATGGAGTTGAGATGGTGTTGACCTGGTAATTTATCAATATTATGTAGAGAAAGTTCTGCCAAGATGCAGAAGTCCATATCGGGGAGAATTTGGAAATAAATTGCCCCAGGATATGGAAGCAAATGGTGAAATGCTGTCATTGCTTTGTGTAAACTGTGACTCTCAATAACATCACCTCTCCCCAGAGAATGGCTGGTGTTGTGTCGAAAATGTGCAAAACCAGGTACATCAATACAGTATTAAAGCAGGATTATGGTCTGAAATGGAGGAAATGGTAAAAGCGTAGGCTAGCATCAGCTGATAAGTGACAAGTCCTCAACACTTGTGACAGTTCTGAAGATCAGAGTTAAGAAAAGATAAGATAAGCTAAGATAAGATAAGATAATCCTTTATTGTCCACACATGGGGAAATGTCGTTGTCACAACGCAGTAGATACAGAGGGAAAGGACAGATAACTTATAGGAAGAAAACACTCTTAATAGAAGAACTCTTATGAACAAAAGAAAAAACTCTTATCAACAAAACTCCTCTCATATCTTAATAGGGAATGGAGGAAAAAATGAATAAATAAAATTAAAATTAAAATAAAAAAATAAAATAATAATACATTAAAATAATGATAATGAAGAAAAGTAAAAATAGCTAGCATAAGATTAAATAATACTAATACTAATGTAAACACTCCTATTTATACTAATGTAAACACTCTTATTTACATCAGTTATATGCACATAAATATGGCCTTAATAACATATAAGATAAGATAAGATGAGCCTAAGATAATTAGGCGATAATTAGGTGTTTCAATCTCAGATAATTTTGCTCCGAGTTGCATTGATAGAGTTAAGCAGCCAAACCGTGTCAACTGTACTGTACTTGTTATAAATGTGTACCATGATATACTTTACATACACTAGTTTTAGGAAAAAACACAACTACACACCAATAGGCATGTTAGCTGCACAATATTTGGTAGAGCTGACTTTGATTCTATTTTGTTCAAGTATTTCCATCCTTGTAGGTAAATGGGACAGAGGAGAGGGCACAGAGGGGCCAGAGCTGTAGATGCTTACTGAAGTGTGGTAAACTCTATGAAGTGCAGTGACAAATCCCCATGCAGGTCTAAAACTGCAATCACTGGGCTCCAGTCAGGAGCAGAGTGCTGTGTGTGCGGTCACAGGTGGACAAGAGTGGCACGTCCAGGATTCAGCTCAGACACGGGATGAGAGCAGGGCTTATTGCAACACAACAATAGGAACAGTTTTTTCCCTTTAACTGTTGGGAGGTTTTCTTATGTCATTTACATTATAACACCAGACCAGACCTATCAAGTGCACCATTCAAATTCATACACTTTATTTTTCCTGGGCAAAGGGAGCTTCACCAAGAGTTTAGTGTGGAAGCAGCACATACAAAATGAGACCACTGCACGCTTTCTGCAGCTAATAGTAAAGTACTTTATTTCTCGTCAGCCCAGATGAAAGAGTGAAAAGCTCTGATTGGAAGTATTTGAAGTACTCTGCCCCAATTTGTCCCCAATTTGCACCCTCCAAACATTAATGCATGTGAATATGAACAATTCACATTTTTCACTAGTGAGATGGATTCAGAGGTGGCAAATAAAGTACTTGTTTTTTGTCACTGTACGGGAGATTTTTCATGTATCTATATATTTGAAGATTTCTGGGTCTTTTTACTTCTACTCCTTACTTTTTAACCCATGTATGTGTACTTTCTACTCAGTACATTATTAAAAACCAGCACGCACCACGTGGGCGCCAGCAGGGCCGGCCCAGCCTATAAGCGAACTAAGCAGCCGCGTAGGGCCCCGAGGCGTTAATAGGGCCCCCAATCTGGCAACCCGTCTTATGCGAAGTGCAAGCGCAGCGTGCGCCACTAGTGTAGTAGCGCTGCTGGCGCGGCAGCGCACACAACTGTAACATACACAAACCGCATTTATTTGTAATGACAATCTGGCAACCAAGACACCAAACCTGCGCTGATTGGGCAACTTCATTGTGCGCGAGCAGAAGAGCAAAACATAAACACAACAGAACGTGGTCCCTGCGTGGTCCTCATGTCCAGAGGAATATATCCCCCCGATGCCGAAAAACGAAAGAAGAAACTTCTTGACGATGTAAAGAAACTGCAAACTCAACAACACTCTCCAGGTATTGAACTTCTCTTACAAAGAGACGGTTAATGCTGCTGTTTGAAACAACACGATTCTGTCACGTTAGTTCGCTCAGGCTGGAGGCGACGAGAGCTCTGCACCACACATAATATGTCTGAATGAAAGATAATAAGTTTAACATTTACACCAGCCCGTGTTAGCTGCAGGTGAGGCCGGTGAGGGGCGTCTATGGCCCGGGTCACTAAGAGGCGGAGATCCGGTCCGGACGAGCGCCGTCTCGTCCAGAACCTCTGACGTGAGACTTTGGAGTGAACAGTGTGCGGCCCTGTCCCGGGCCCCTGTCCCGGGCCCCTGTCCCGAGCCCCTGTCCCGGGCCCCTGTCCCGGGCCCCTGTGCAGCCTCAGTCAGAGATGAGCGGGTTTGAGTTTGCGTCCCTCTCTCTCACATCACCATGTGTGAGATCAATCGTGACTCGTGATGTCTGTTTGACTTCTTAACGTGCAATAAGAGGAACGTAAAGGTTTAAGCGTGTAAGGTCCATCAGCCAATCACATTGCAGCATTGTTTCATGCAGGAGTCCAGTGTGTGATGTTCTGATCAGAACAAACATTTATATTGTAATTCACTTTTAATAGAGCAATAAAACATTTCAATTTATTTAAAAAGCATCATTAGACTATTTGTTATAAATTATAATAAATTGATAGTGAAAAATAACCAGACATATTATGATTACGTCTGTTATAGAATAATACTATATCTTTTTATATAAAAGTGGCAAAGCTGCAGAAACGCAGTCTCTTCACTATAGCTAGATTTGGACCTTCACTTCTAGTTCTGTTCGTTCTCTGGGAATAACATTTTTGCACTGTCTAGTTTTATCAGTGTTAATTGTTAATCAAGCAATGCTTATGCCATTTGTTTAATTTAATATAACTTGTTTTGTCACTTTAGCAAGAAGGAACAGTTGGGAGCTGTAAAAGATAAATTAGTAAGGATAACTATTACTTTTACATTTTCAGTTAAAATGAATCAATTTGATCATAATTATTTTTCATAGCCAATATTGTATTGAGTAATTAAGTACACTAATGTATTGATAACTGGCTTTAATCATTTTCTCCTGGCACAGTTTCATCACATCATCATTTTATAGCATTACAACCTCAACATTTTACTCTTACTTTAGCCGGCTGGACCACATTAAAATGCACCAGAAGACACAAAAAAGGTCTGAAAATTTCTGGGGGAGAGCCCCCAGACCCCCCCTGTTCATTAATTTAAACTGCTAATGTGGCTGTAGACCCTTAACGCCCCCAAATACGCCCAAAAACATATCTGGGACGTGTGTTATTTGTACAGGGAGTAGAGGTGATGCCAGCGGAATACCAAGTTGCATTGTGGGATTTAAGTCATCAATATTTGAGCTTGTGAGGTGCTGAGAATAAACTAACTGGCAAACGGATGCCCTGGAGTTTTGGTGCGCTTTGTTTGCGTTGAAGAAAGTTCCCATATGTGAATTGTTTACTGACAATGGCAATAAAACTGATTCTGATGACGTGGTGAGGGGCCCCCGAAAATGTTTTCGCTTAGGGCCCCCTGAAGGCTTCGGCCGGCCCTGGGCGCCAGAGTTATGGATCATAATTTTTGCACCTGCTGCACAGACTCAACCACGACACATTAGAATAATGATATAAGCCAATTTGACCTGAGGCTGTGGCATAAACACAAGAGGAAAAGGGAGAGAGAAAGGAGAGATGCAGGAGTGAGCGATGCCCGGAGGTGAGAGAAGAGGAGCGTTCATGTGGCATAGATGAAGAAGCTTAAACAAAGTGATCTTTTCATGGTGTTTGACTGCGGTGTTGCTGACCACATGTGTGAGATCACTGCCAGGCTTTAGCTCCTCAGGTAAATAAAAGCTTGGGGGAAGAATAATATCTGTCAATGTGCAGTTGCTTTGGTTTCCCTTTATTTAACCTTCATAATCATTAACAAGCCAAAATGTAGAGCGAAGAAGATCAGGTTTATCAGGGTTTATCTTGAACATATACCGTGTTAGGCTCTTCCTCCTGGTCCCATCTGGAGATCAGCCGCTCCTCCAGCACAGCAGAGCCTCCTCCAGCACATCTGCGTGTCCTTGAGGCTGATTCTGCTCTGTGTGATGAGGGATCCTGTTGTGCCCCTCCATGCACTCATGTCCTCTGCATCAGGACATGGAGCTGATTCTCACTAAGGAAAGCAACAAACACGTTCAGTGCACTGGCCTCTCTGCCACCTCCAGGGGGCGCACCACGAGGATAAAACCTTGGCCAAAACCAAATAGTGAAAAGTGGTTTGTGGTTTTGGCCATTTGTTTTTTTATGACACTCGCCAGAGTTCACGGAGAACAGAATGAATGAAGGAACAATTGGATTACACACAACACAAGACACGATGGCCTGCTTGGCCTGTAAGGTGTACATTTTTAGCAGTTTTGTGCTTTCAGTAACTTTTTATTTAGACCATTTGAACGTGTATTTCAAATGGGCTATTTTCAACTGACACAAAAAGGCAGCAGTCAAAGAAAGGTAAAAACACATGGGATACGCCTCACGCTTAATGTCTTATTTGGGGAGCTGATAATTAGCATCTATAGATCGCAGCATGACTTAGGTACAGAGGGATGATTGTTTGAGACTTGTTCTGCAGTGAGTCAAATCCTCAATGACATCAATGTTGTACATTTCCTATGGAATAGTTTGTTACACAGTCAAAGCACAAAGAGAGAAAAGGAATTCCTGACGCTTGAGATTAGCCCAAGGACACTTCAGGGCTTGAGAGGAACTGCCAGACAAAAATATTTATAATTCTATTTATTCTGTCAGCTGCACGGTTCAGAGTTGGACCATTGTATCATAACACCGTGCTGACATCCACGGTTCTTTTTTTTCAAGAGATGAATTAGACTTAGAGGATACTTCAAGAACTCTTCTATCACCAAAATCAGTTTATAGCGGATAAACACAACCTTTCATCTTCTTATTACATTTCCCTTTGAAAACAAGTTGTATTTAATTGAATTTAGCCAGTAAATAAATAAATAAAGCCAGTTTTATTATTGAGCTGGGTAAAACGTCTAATGAAGTCATTACTCTGTATGGCACATATAGGAGCCTCGTCTTGTAATAATAATATGTCGTTCCTTTGTCTGTGTGATCTGTGTGATCTGTTGTGATTAATGTCAGACACACGCCGCCTTTGACTGACATCCTGAAGAATTATTATTCATGTTAATTCCTTCTGTTGCCTGGAAACTGCTACTGTATCTTTACCAAGGACAATCTGCCACTCCTAATAAGCCAAAAGTATAGCATTACTGCATTTAATTGTGCCTCGTGAAAGGGAGCGCCATTTTAAGTTAAGCTGCGATGATTCAAGGATATTCTCGATGCGTTTTATGAAGGGAGACCTTTCATTGGCGGCTTGTTCTGTCATGTAGTGTTGGCCAGTGCATAGAGGATGGACCGCTGGGCTCTTTATAACTAGAAGTGTCCTCAGGGTGAAGATGGACCAACAAGTCGAGAACACAATCCACTTATCTTCTGTGCTACTGTCAATAAGCTTAACCCTTATTTCAACCTGGAATATTGTAGTTCACCTCGTTTCTATCTCTTGTGACCTGTTTGTCATGACAACAGAGCTGTTTCAAATCTTCCCTTGTCTCCAAAATGAAAGAAAGAGTTGGAGTTAAACAGCTTTGTCGCCATCTACAGGACAATTACTTATTTGAAGTTTTCCAATCAGGGTTCAGAGCCCACCACAGCAGGGTTCAGAGCCTACCACAGCAGGGTTCAGAGCCCACCACAGCAGGGTTCAGAGCCCACCACAGCAGGGTTCAGAGCCCACCGCAGCAGGGTTCAGAGCCCACCGCAGCAGGGTTCAGAGCCTACCACAGCAGGGTTCAGAGCCCACCACAGCAGGGTTCAGAGCCCACCGCAGCAGGGTTCAGAGCCCACCACAGCAGCGTTCAGAGCCCACCACAGCAGGGTTCAGAGCCCACCACAGCAGGGTTCAGAGCCCACCACAGCAGGGTTCAGAGCCCACCGCAGCAGGGTTCAGAGCCTACCACAGCAGGGTTCAGAGCCCACCACAGCAGGGTTCAGAGCCCACCGCAGCAGGGTTCAGAGCCCACCACAGCAGGGTTCAGAGCCCACCACAGCAGGGTTCAGAGCCTACCACAGCAGGGTTCAGAGCCCACCACAGCAGGGTTCAGAGCCCACCGCAGCAGGGTTCAGAGCCTACCACAGCAGGGTTCAGAGCCCACCACAGCAGGGTTCAGAGCCCACCGCAGCAGGGTTCAGAGCCCACCACAGCAGGGTTCAGAGCCCACCGCAGCAGGGTTCAGAGCCCACCGCAGCAGGGTTCAGAGCCCACCGCAGCAGGGTTCAGAGCCCACCGCAGCAGGGTTCAGAGCCCACCACAGCAGGGTTCAGAGCCCACCGCAGCAGGGTTCAGAGCCCACCACAGCAGGGTTCAGAGCCCACCGCAGCAGGGTTCAGAGCCCACCACAGCAGGGTTCAGAGCCCACCGCAGCAGGGTTCAGAGCCCACCGCAGCAGGGTTCAGAGCCCACCACAGCAGGGTTCAGAGCCCACCACAGCAGGGTTCAGAGCCCACCGCAGCAGGGTTCAGAGCCCACCACACTGAAACTGCACGACTTAAAGTCACAATGATTTGTTCTTAGCTGCAGACGATGGACTGGTCTCAATCCTGGTTCTGTTGGACCTCAGGGCAGCGTTTGACCACAACGTTCTACAGCAGAGGTTAGAATGTGATGTAGGTGTCAGAGGCCCCGCCCTCAGCTGGTTTAACCCTATTTATCAGATAGTTTGTTCATGTAACCAGAGCTCCTCACCTTGTTCGATTGTGTTATGGGATATTACTGAATAAATCTTTAATAAATCTCTGCTGGGTGAGAAACTGCTGAAAAGACCTTGAGATGCTGCTATCAGAACAAAGTTTCACTTAGTGTCTGCTACAAACTGGTTTCATTGTCTCTCCTCCTTGACCAATCTTTTCTGTGATGTGAAGACTTATATATAAAAGCTTTCTCTCAGATTTCTTCATTCATTTTAAATTCATTTCCACAACTACATGGACAGCAGACACATGTAGAGGTCATTCTATAAATCTAGGGACCATACTGTAAACAGTCGGCCAAAGTCCACCTAAATTACAAAATAGTAATAATTTGACAAATAATAATGTCTTTATAACACCTTAATTTTGTTATGATCAGTTAAACTGTCAAAACTCAGACTGATGACCACAGTGTACTGCTTTTTTATATCTAAAATGCGAAATAAATCATAGAAAAGTATTAAAAGCCAAACCAAACATGTAAGAAATTACCAAAATATGATTTTTTTAGTCCCTTATCGGAAAATTGTTTATTTTCATCACCACGTTCATTCACTAATAATCCAGAAGAAAGATTTCAGATTTTATTTTTTTACACTGGAAGAAGCTCAAAATTGCTTTGTTCACCATAATATGGTGAATTCATGACATTCATGACGTCTGCACAATGGATGCGCACATTTACAGTGCAGACGCCATAAATGTGTGCTTTTTAGATAAGATAAGAGATTTAAGATAATCTTGTACTACTAATTGTATTAGTATGTCACAAAGGGTTTAAATAAACACACTTTCTAAGCCTCTTTGCAGTTGCTTATTTGTCCATGATTGTTCAGGTTGAGTTCACTGGTACTATTGTATTTCAAACAATTATTTCATCTTGCAGTTTCTAAGAAACTCCATACACGAGTTAATTTGCAACTAAAATGTAAAACAAATATTAGTCCT
>NW_027315846.1:21046815-21084315 GCF_026437365.1 Eucyclogobius newberryi
ATTGTGCTTTATTATGGCATTGTTAGCATTGTTAGCATTGTTATTTAATGCTCTTTGCCTCCACAGTATCTCACTTCTGTGTTATGTTTTATTGCCGTATTTTCCGGACTATAAATTGCACTGGAGTATAAGTCGCACCAGCCAAAAAATGCATAATAGAGAAGAAAAAAACATATATAAGTCGCACTGGAGTATGAAATGCGGTTGCAAGTGTGAAAATAACAAATAATATGACATATAAGTCGCTCCGGAGTATAAGTATGTAAGTATAAATATAGGTATAAGTCGCACCTTTTCCAAAACTATGAAAAAAGGTGCGACTTATAGTCCGGAAAATACCGTAAGTCTCTGACACTCTCTGCTGGCAACAATGAGAACTGAAGCATTTTGAAATGTAAAACTAGCAGCGCGTTCTATGTCGTTGCCACTTGGAAGAGATGGTCATTTGCTCCAGTGAAATTGGACTGTAAAATATGCTGAAGCACTTCTTAATTTCCATTCCCGATGTTGAAAGAGACCAAAGTCTGTTAAGAAGGAGTCAACCTCACCATATCGAACTTCCTTTCCAACTCTGTTCAGGAGTTTTGCTGAATTGTATTAGACTTAAATACTCTGCGTACAGTGAGCTGGCCATGGTACTGGACTGTGCACAGAGTCTTTACCTGAACATGTGTGAACGACAAAAAGAGCAGACATGTTTTAGTCAGATTATCACAAGCCGCATCGTGACATTTCCGCTGTATTTCCGACTGGTATCAAAACACTGGGGCCCCGTGTAAAGCGGAGCCCCTGTGAGTCCTGATACGACACATCCCAAACACACATGGGGTCTGATGCCGCAGGAGGCAAGAGCATGCACCTCCCTCTCCTGCAGAACCCGTGGAGCCCTGTGGAGCCAGATCAGCCTCAGTCCAGTGTGTGGGAGGGATCTAAAGGTCACACCGGAAATGTGGAGATCTGTCACTCTCGTTCATGGGTCAAAAGGAAAAGATCTGGCAGGGTTTGCAAGGTGGTTTGTTGTTTGAATAAAAACAACTGCTATAACTGTTGCAGAAGATCAAGAAGATAATGAAAAGATAAAGTTAGCCATATCAGATCACAGAAAAAGGAATAAGCACTTTATGGACTGGGACGGAGCTCTTATCACCAGAACAAGTTCAAGCGCTGGATTAATGAGCCAAACTGAAATCAGAACGTGAGGCTCGGACACCACCAACCATGACCACGGGGCCCTCCTCCTCTCACACACGCTGCTCCAGACACCAGGCGACGGGAGGCGGGGTCAGGCTTTGCCATCTGCCAAGTCTGTCGAGAAGTAACAACGACAGATGAGTGTAGTAAACACGTCTTTATACTACTGCCACACGTGTAAAAGTAAAGTAACGTAATGTACACAAACCTTGTTAAAGCTGGGGAACCTTATTTTCATAGCATAACATCAGAGAGTGGGTATTTAAATTACTACTTTGACTTTTGACTCACATTGTTCTTTCTTACAAATTTGCAATCTATATATATATATATTTTCTAATGATGGATACAGCCTGCAGTGGTCTGATTTTGGTTACAAAGTTTTGCTTTTACAATATGTTCTCAGGGGGAAAACAGAACAGAAAACGATATACAAAATAATCCCCAAACTACAATGACCAATATGAATATAATAAACAAAATAACGGACTTCAAATGAATTTAGGATTACATAAAGGCAACCATGTTATTTCCTACATCCACACTGCTTTGTAAAACATCAAACATTTTAAAGATTGTGATGTAAAAAGAACCAATAGAACCTTGGGAGTGATCATTATTGCTCCACATCCTTTGGTTCCCGCACACTTCCCGTCACTGATGTATTGAGTGGAGTTTATGGCCAGCACCTGCTTGTGTGGAGGGAGGGCCTGTTCTAAATGAGCTGTGTTTCCTCTCTCTCGCCACAGGAGGCGACTGCCACACTCTGACGTGCCATTTTCATAAAGCCCCATAGTGAGTAATTGGTGACTGGTGTGTTCCATTTGCTCTGTCATGTCCCATCGCCCGCAGTGTGGCGAGGGCCGCTGAGCTACTCCACTTTACACTCAAAATGAGACCAACCTTATGTCAGGCGGTAAGGGCCGTGTTATAGACGTTATATATGATATGTTTAGGGCCAATGTGTGAATATGCATTGAGGCCATGTTCGCTGTCATGTACGCTGCGTTTCATTTACACTGATGATGGTGCATTTGTTTATGTTTCCTAATGGAGTGTAACAGTGAGCGCTCGCCTCCAAGCCAGCTCTGGTTCCAGCTCTGGTTCCAGCTCTGGTTCCAGCTCTGGTTCCAGCTCTGGTTCCGGCTCGGGTTGCGGCTCTGGTTCCGGCTCTGGTTCCAGCTCTGGTTCCAGCTCTGGTTCCGGCTCGGGTTCCGGCTCTGGTTCCAGCTCTGGTTCCGGCTCTGGTTCCGGCTCTGGTTCCAGCTCTGGTTCCGGCTCTGGTTCCGGCTCGGGTTGCGGCTCTGGTTCCGGCTCGGGTTCCGGCTCTGGTTCCGGCTCGGGTTCCGGCTCGGGTTCCTGTTCTGGTTGCGGCTCTGGTTGCGGCTCGGGTTCCGGCTCTGGTTCCGGTTCTAGTTCCGGCTCGGGTTCCGGCTCTGGTTCCGACTCTGGTTCCATCTCTGGTTCCAGCTCTGGTTTCAGCTCGGGTTCCGGTTCTGGTTCCGGCTCTGGTTCCGGCTCTAGTTCCGGCTCTAGTTCCGGCTCTAGTTCCGGCTCTGGTTCCAGCTCTGGTTCCAGCTCGGGTTCCAGCTCTGGTTCCGGCTCTGGTTCCAGCTCTGGTTCCAGCTCTGGTTCCAGCTCTGGTTCCGGCTCTGGTTCCGGCTCTGGTTCCAGCTCTGATTTCGGCTCTGGTTCCGGTTCTGGTTCCGGCTCTGGTTCCGGCTCTAGTTCCGGCTCTAGTTCCGGCTCTAGTTCCGGCTCTGGTTCCAGCTCTGGTTCCAGCTCGGGTTCCAGCTCGGGTTCCAGCTCTGGTTCCGGCTCTGGTTCCGGTTCTGGTTCCGGCTCTGGTTCCGGCTCTAGTTCCGGCTCTAGTTCCGGCTCTAGTTCCGGCTCTAGTTCCGGCTCTGGTTCCAGCTCTGGTTCCAGCTCGGGTTCCAGCTCTGGTTCCGGCTCTGGTTCCAGCTCTGGTTCCGGCTCTGGTTCCAGCTCTGGTTCCAGCTCTGGTTCCAGCTCTGGTTCCGGCTCTGGTTCCGGCTCTGGTTCCAGCTCTGATTTCGGCTCTAATTCCGGCTCTTGTTCCAGCTCTGGTTCCGGCTCTGGTTCCGGCTCTGGTTCCAGCTCTGATTTCGGCTCTAATTCCGGCTCTGGTTCCAGCTCGGGTTCCAGCTCTGGTTCCGGCTCTGGTTCCAGCTCTGATTTCGGCTCTGGTTCCAGCTCTGGTTCCGGCTTTGGTTCCAGCTCTGATTTCGGCTCTGGTTCCAGCTCTGGTTCCGGCTTTGGTTCCAGCTCTGATTTCGGCTCTGGTTCCAGCTCTGGTTCCAGCTCTGGTTCCAGCTCTGGTTCCAGCTCTGGTTCCGGCTCTGGTTCCAGCTCTGATTTCGGCTCTGGTTCCAGCTCTGGTTCCAGTTCTGGTTCCGGCTCTGGTTCCATCTCTGATTTCGGCTCTGGTTCCAGCTTTAAAGGCCAAGATGTTGTGTATATTGTTTCAAAGCTAAAGCTGGGGCAGAAGGAAGTAGAACTGCTGTTACCCACAACTCTAACCTAAATGTAATGAACACGAGGCTATAAATCATGGCTCTAATCGAATTTTTGGCCATTGTTTCCACCTAATTTTAGATTTTATGCTCATACATTACCTTGCAGTACTTTTTTGTACTTTGCTTTTCTCAGGATAAATTTTAGACAGTATTTGACCTGCTGGAGTGTAATATGAATGTAAAGGTTATGGGAGAAACAAAACCGAAGCGTAGGCTATATTTATTGCCAAAAGACGTTTTGAAGTCCCAGGGGTAAAAGGGGTAAACGAGTATACATGAACAATTGAAGAAAATCAACAAAAGGTAAAGCATGTAGTGTTTTTTTTATCACTATTTTAATTATTTTAAAAAGATTTAATTCACGTAATGTCACTTTTTGACCAGCGTGAGTGGCTGTTATCATCAGAAAAAATATTTTCCCCTGATTCTTTTTGGTACATATTGGATTTTGAGCAAGTTTGTCTCCTGTTTTTGTCATCTCTATTGACGCGAGTGTATTTTTAGACAGGACCTGCAGGGGCACACACAAGATACAACTCTATTTGACATATTTTGGGATATACAACAATACAAAACAACCAAATATGTTGTTTTGATTTGGAGGACTTTCCCATCAATTCCCAAGTGTCAAACTGAATATGCAAATCCTGGTGCAGATGCAAAGTTATAATACACAATATTCCGAGACTGAAACTTCCATCAGAAATCTCTCCTTTCGCATTTCTGAAACCCATTTTATCTCACAAATCAAATGTTCTGGGCTCCTCCGGCTCCGTCTCAGCCTGTAATGTAGTAGAGTGAAAATATTGTGTCTTATATCGGTGGAATTTCAAAAGAGTGGAAATAATGTGAGCCATTATAACTCGCCGCAGATTGTGAGCAGGACAGCTAGCGTACCTTTCTCATCCATTAACAGATAATTGGTCCCTCTGTGGAAGCCCTCATCCTACATGCACAAAGACACCCGCTGTAACCATAGCAACCCAGAATCGTATTGATAGCCCAATTTGATTTGAGTAAACATGATTAGCGCAGAATTTAAAACAAGTGTCATCTTTGCTTGTTCTGCAACGAACGAAAGAGATGCACAACAATCTGGCTCCTGGAGGCGTCTTTCGGGTTAATTCAAATATTAATGAGTTGAGATTATCTTTACAGGAGGGAGCGCGGGTCAGCATTAAACGTGAGCTTTAGTCACGATCAGGCCTGAGGTGATTCAAGCTAATGCACTTAACACTTTTTCCTATTATGAGGCCAGAATAACAATGTCTTGCTTTTCATGTGCAGCCGCAGGTAGCAGAGTGGAATAGAGTTTTGAGAAGATTTTAAAACATACATTGTTGCTTGTAATTGCATCACATATTTTTTCAAGCCTTGTAGTTTTACTTAGATACAATTATGATCATTGCAGTTTAACATTTGAAATCCCGTCTCATACACCTGCCTCTCTCTGCTCCCCGTCAGCAGCACGAGGCTCGTTCTGATCATGTTTGTGCCTCTGCTGCAGCAGTATTGATCAGCAGACATTGTTTTTTTGGCTTTATATAAAAAAATCACTTTCATCTGTGCTGGAATATGTGTATATGTTTAGTTTAGTTTAGTTTAGTGGAAGATTGGCCCTCTCTCCATGTGAACATACATAAAGATTCTTAAAGATTTTAGCATAAAACATATTGTTTTCTGAGATGACATAAGCGTGACGTGTGATGCTGCAATGTCTTATGTCCTCGGGCTATTTCATTATATTTTCCATGGGGCCGGACTATAAAACGCCACAATTTTATTATTTATGTCCAATATCTGCAACCAACTCACAATGGTCCTATTCAACAGAAATATATTGTCTCACTAAAATACATACAAATAAAAATAACTCACATAAAACAGGACCAAAGCAGGACAAGACAAAGACCAACCCAGTGTAAATCCATAACCTGACTTGACCTGGAGCAGATCCCATCAGCAGATCAATAAGACCTGGTCCTGAACCAAGACTCAACATACTGTAGGTCACATCGGGCTGAACATCTGGACCAGGACTAGAGTCTTCAATACATATAGCATTAACATCTGATTTAATTGATGTTAAAAGCAAAGTAAAGTAGGACAATTAACCTAGAGCCTTTGTCAGGCTTCATTACATGGCACATGGCCCATGGCCCATTTTACCATGATGGGCCATGGCCAATCCGGCCCACTAAGAAATATGGTCAGTATTGCTAAGTGAGCAGGATTTGGCCAGCTATTGAATTGCTTAGTCTATTGGAGGGATAATTCTAATGAATTATATAAATCATATCATTTTATGTAGCGTTCTGTTTATGGGCCTAATGTGATTACTGCAGATTAAAAGGGCCATTGTAGAAGCAAGTCGAGGGCTTTTCATATTATTGATTACAAATGCTGGTTCTTCCTCTTCAGCCTTTGATGCTCATGTGTTCACACTGCCATGGAAACCACTGATGACAGAAGTCCTGTTTAATGAGGAGCTGTGTGAGCGTGTAAACATGGGGTCATCATAAACACACTAATGATACTTTATACCACCAACATTTTACAATTATGTGTAAACTGCAGCAAGAACTAAAGGTTTTGTGGAGCAATTGATACAACAGCATCCAAATGACTAAATGAATGCTGTAAGATGAATGTCATTTATTAGACTAAATCAATCGTGTTGAACGCAGCTATATTTGTGTGTGAACCTCATGTGACAAACAAAGATGAAGAACACCATGAACCTGCGTGCTCGGTCTTGGGCTTGCATCAAAGTAAAAACATGAAAATAAGGATCCACACGGCAGTCGGGGTTCCTTGTGATGTTTAGGGCCAATCTGATTGACAGCCTTGCTTCCATCTGTCTGCCCCGGGGCAGCTCTGGCTGCAGTAGGAGTGGAGAGAATGTTTGAGTGTAAAAGCATGACATAAATCACGTGCCTTATAGTTATGATTACGTTGTTCTCTTCTTCTTATGTCTGGTCATGTGCACAAACTAAGCTTCATTCCTGGATGATGCTTTGACAGTTTGCGTTCGCTCACCTCCTGTTGAATATTACACACATCCAGATTTGAGCTCATCCATATGCATGAGCGTGCAGCAGACGTGCTATAAATAAGAGGCTGCTGACAGTTTGTGCGGTCTAATGAAAATGTATTTTACCCGAGCGCTGCTGAACGCACCACAGACCCTGAGCATGTTTGACTCTTTCAGATTCTCTTCACAGACTCAAGCCTGTCACTCTGAAACGTCTCGTGTGGGACGCCGTCCATCCCGTCTCATCCCGTCACTGTCCTCCTGGTCACACATACACCAAGTTTCACTATATTAACTGTAATATTAATAATCATTGTAACATTAATAATGGTCTGAACAATCTGAGGACACTTCATCACATCAAGGATCAGCTCCAGGAAATGAAATGGAAAAAACAAAAGAAGCAGTTTTAGTTTTTTTCTTATATTGTTTTTCTTAATTAAAGGCTGCCAGATCTCATCATTTGAAACAAGTGTGAAAAAATTAAATACAAAGCTCACTGAAAACTGTTATTTACAGAATTTTATCATTAAATAAATGAAAATTAGCTTTCACATTTCAGACTTTAACCTGACAGTTTGATTGTTTTGTTTTTTTGGATTTTTTATTTTTTAAGAAGGTAGTTTACGCAACACAAATGAATTCAAGAAATCCAGATTACAGCAATGATGTTTTTTAAGACCGCTTTTTTGATCATTTATTATTTCTATTGCTGCAGCAACACTTTCATTCACTGTAAAGTTTTCTCATTCTCACACATTATAAAAGATAACACACTTCTTCACTCTGTGTGCAACCTGCTAACTCTGGCACATAATGAAACCATACGTGACATAATATTACTAATGAGGAAAATGTAGGCGTTGAACACATTTTTAATAGAAATAACAGCCGATCCAAAAAAAGAGTGAACGTCAGAACACATTTTTAACCAACGTTTGGTCAAACCATATCACATAAAAAAAAATAAAAAAAATAAGTACCTTGTTGTGCCGGGGATTTAAAAGCTTGGTTTAAAAAGGGCAGGCTGAGCGGTCTGATGTTCTGCTGGTACGATGCTTTATGCTGTGTTTAGTGAGAGTTTTGTCTCTTTTGGTTTGGTTGTTGGTCTAAATAAGAGACGAGCTCGGAGCAGTAAAGCGTGCAGCAGCTTGTATCCATAAGCACACCAGGGCAAAGTGTTTTCTATGTTTTAAAGCAGTAAACTTCCTTTGGTAAGCAGTATCTTGCATTGATTGTGCATAGGGATTATTATTATGATTATTATGGACTCAGAGTGGGGCAAAATATAGCACTTGTCTAGTCTTATAGCGTTTCTGAGATTGCGTCATTGATTTTGACAGCTTGTTCCCGACACTTTCAGCACACAGCATCCAGCAAAATAGTTTTTTTTTGGATTATTGCAGGATGAGGTACACATGTGGCTGCCAGGTCCAACAACACAGAGCATTTTATATTGTTCTCCAAGACATAAAGTTGTTTTTACATCAGAAAATCATGGGGTTTCTTTTTTTTTATGATGTCTCAAATATTTCCCCTATGTCTGTTCAATCTATTGCCCTTTTCCAGGCTTGTGGAATCGTACCAGTCTCCAGAGGATGTACAACGGCAGTGACAGGGACTCATGACAGTTTTGCAATACTAGATTAGTAATTCCAGTGGGACCAGTAGATTTGGAAGAGTCTAATCCGGCCGCAGCGTTTGAGATATCGGCTTAACTGAAATAGATATTGGAGAGCACTTAGGATCTTATCTTATCTTTATCTTATCTTGTGTGCTGAATGGAAGGTAGAAGCATTGTGCAGGGGTTACAGGTCAGTCACTCAAGGCAAGCATGTCCGCTGTATGTAGTGTTGCTAATGAATCTGAATTTTGACCACAGATGTATCGTTTTTTTAGCTAGTTTGTGCCATTTTTAGAGGAGTTAACTTGGTTGGCCATTTATTTTATGAAGTTATTATCCACCTCGTTTTTATAGTCATGTAAATATACTTTTCCAATACACATTTTCCAAAGGCGATGGAGTTTTGGACTGACATTGAGATCTGAATTTTTGGAAAGCCTTGACTGTCAGGTGTCAATCACTCCCATCTTTCCTGTCAACACTGCTAACTGAATATGCAGCTTTTGGGGGAGTGCAGTGGTTCAGGACCGGCGAATAAATATACCCAACTCATGCAAAAACAGCACAGCAATCCATAATATAATAGCTAAAGCTGTAGCTCCTATATAAACTGTAGATTTCATGAATAAATGATGGAGTGACGGTTAGCGGTGTGTGATCCCCTCGGGCTGTTGATCCAGTAAGATTAGTCTCAATGTGGAAATGGGAAATACTGGACATAAAACTCTTTCACTCCTTTTTTTATTAAATGTGTATGTATGTGAAAATCAAGAAGGGATGTGACGATTATTCGTTAAATAATCGTAATTATTTAGGTCACAATATAAAACAATTTGTGAGTATTTTAGAAGCAAAATTGAGTGGTTTAATTCAATCTATTGTGTAAAAAATGCATCTAAATATAAAGTGCTTTTTTATCTGGCTGTTTTTGTCACATTTACTTCATTTCTTGCCATTCAAACAGTTCAGTTTCAGCCGGTCATGAACTTGAAAAATAGTAACGTGTCAAACAAGATTTCACACAGGCTCAGTGATGTGAAGGGAAGTTTTTTTTCTCACAATATTCATCACTTAAATTCAACATTGTGACATCCTTATTTGCTCAATGGGCCGTGTTCTCTTGACATCACCACATTCTAGGATCCTATAGTTTAAAAACGGAGCTGGAGCAGGTACAATTTGCTGTTTCACTGGTATGGTTCATACCTCTGTAAAAAAGAGGTTGTTGTTGCTTCAGAAAATGTTGCCATTATTCAACTTTAAAGACATGATTGTTGCCAGTTGAAAGGACTTTAAACCATGAGATTATTACAACACGTTTGTGGAGCCACTCACAAACAAATAACGAGAAGGTTCAATGTTCATGATTTCTACACAGTAAATCTCTCTCACAGTTACAGGCCTTTGCCATCAATCTGAGATCTAATTAACTTCACTCATTTTACAAACATCTATTTTTGGTCTAGGCCTAATTATCCAAATAAACATCTAATGCGGACAAATACTCTTGCAACAATCTTTTGAAATTAAAAATACAATCAACATCACTTATTGAGATGTGTGAATAAAGAAATTGAGACAAACTGCTTTTAATTATAAAATGTGTTGAATAAAACCTATTTTTTATATTATTATAAAAGATAGGAACAAGTTACAGAAAAAAACGTCTCCCTGATTGAATATATCCTTTATTATTACATTTCGTTTCAGTTTTTGTCAACAAAAAACGCATGTCTGATCATGAATAACATATAAGGCCTATTGAAGAGCTTAACTGACAATGGCATAAACTACTGGCAAAATATGATTGCAAAATGTGGGTAAAAAATACATACAAAGCCAAACAAAAAGAAAAGAACACATTTTATGCTTTGTGAGAAAAGCTTTAAGAGAAGAAAAGCAGGAACCACACACGTTTCAATCCTCAGACACTTCTGAACCAAGACTTCCACGGGTCATTGTACCTCTCTCTAGCCCTGTGTGATGCTGAATACTCCATTTTACCTTGTCCTTCTGCTCCATTGTCCTGCATAGTACTCGTCCAATGTGCTCAAAGTCGCCTGGTAAATCACCCTGCAGCAACAACTCCCAGCGGACCAACTGCAGCTTTAGATAAATAGATTTTTCCTTGAACCAGGCGACACACAATAGCCTAATAGCTGCACTACAATGCTGTACTCCCCATCACCACTGGAGGGCAGTATTGCATGCATAACCGTGTCTGTTTTGCATGGTTTCATCAATGGATCTTTCACAAATTAGAGTAGTTTGCTTGCCAAAATGACTGTTTTTGTTGGCTAAATTATGTTTTTCAGTCATTTCGATGCTTTTAGCCGCACAATTGAACAGTGGACTTCTTACTACCCGTTTTACGAAGTGAAAATGTAACAGGTTTTGTTCTAATGCTGACCATTTCTATAGGTGTATGTCTGCTTTACTACTTTGGCATTCAGGAGAAGACGCTACACTGTCTGTACAACGTGGTGTTGGGGAACAAATGGATGCCAATCACTCTCTCAGTTTCCATGGCAACGGCAGTGTTGACACCGAGCAATCTGGGTCAGTGTAGGCTATTTGCCTGATAAAAGACAATGCGTTAAAGAAGTGTATCGCAGCCGGATCACTCAATCCAACAGCAGCCGAGCGGAATGGCCCCACACTGAGTTTAATACGGCTTAAATGTGCTGTAGGAATAAGACTATGAATGCACTTCCATAAGGCAGATTAGCTCATTAGCTGAAAGGGCAAATATATAACTAATCACTGTCATGCACAATAAGATGATTGAGTTGATTAAATGTATGCCATTTACTCAGGCATTCATAATAATGCATCATGCTAATAGAATGGCAAAGAGGAAATGGTCCGCAGGAAAGAAGTAGGCCACTTCACTGAGCAGGGGGAAATATTATGGTATTGGTCTATTGCTGATTATTAAGCTCATGCAATGATTTTTCGAACTCATTCTTGATCAAATAAAAACCAGGACATTTTAGAATTGATGCATTGTGTTGATACATACATTATCAACAGAAATATAAATGAATTGGAAGTAAGCTGTTGCCTTGGGACAAAGTTATAGAACCATGACTATAGCCCCCTTCAATCACCACAAACATCAATAGTTCTGACTACATTATTGATCCTTGAAACGTGGGACCCTAAACATCCCTTGAACCACTACATACTCATTTTATGCACCACTGTATTCTCTTTTATGTTTTCTCTTGCATCTGTTTTGGTGACATATAAAAATAAAACCAAAACTCTTTTGGTTTTGTGACAATGTTTTTGACAATGACTCTACTTCTTCCATCATCACACTTTGCTTGCACTGCAAAACTTTTCTCCTGAAGGCTTTACCAGGAATAATCCACAGTATGGATCAAGCATTTATTTAATTACATATAGGTACTTGCATTCTAACTGTGAGTGGGGTCGCTCGTCCAGGTCTTACATATAAATAAATACATTTTCTCAGTTGCGCTGCCATTCAGGTGTGAGCATGACCTCACAAGTCCTAAAAATGCCACTTATAACATGAGGTTATTACTAAAGATGGCCTGTTTTTGAAAGAAATATCCCAACATCTAATCTGCAAATGTCGACAGCATAATGTGTTGTTAAATGTTAGGGATATGATGGGTACTCTAATACACCTGGAATGCTTTTACAGTGTTACATTTCAGTGTAACGAGGTGAAAGATTCTAATTTCCAATAGCCTTATTCAGCAGCCTACAGGTCATTATAATGATACCAGGAACATGTTACTTTGGGTGTGGATGCTACATAGTAAAGTGGCCATGTCCTACAGTGAGCTGCCCATCAATGTCACTTGTATTGTGTTAGCTGACAGTTTAGAGACATTGTGACTGATTTAAAATAGTCCACATCTGAGTCCAAGTTATCACAGTTCTTCCCGTTGTATCCAGCAGATACAGAGACTGAATATTGTAGGTGAGGTATCTTGCTCGAAAACACACTATGCACAGCGAGCGCATGGTTTGGCGAGCGTGCAAAGTGTATTCTAACTGCGAGTGGGGTCTGACATGTCATTTGGACTGGTGGTGACATCATTTGCTTGTCACATGGTAATAGTTACTGTATTTTCCGGACTATAAATGGCACCTTTTGTCATAGTTTTGGCCGGGGTGCAACTTATATTTATACTTATATACTTATACTTATACTCCGGAGCGACTTATATGTGATATTATTGGTTATTTTCACACAACCGCATTTCATACTCCAGTACAACTTACTACTGACTTACTGACATACTACTAACATACAATATATGTTTTTTTCTTCTCTATTATGCATTTTTTGGCTGGTGAAAATACGGTAAGTTAAATGCCTTAATATGGAACATTTCAGGTGGTGGAGCACCCACCAGAAACACAATGCAGTGCACTTTGAGCAGTATTGGATGAAGTATTAACATGTATTAATCTATTCTCACTGTTGCCCTTCGAGGCAACCGTTGTTGTGATTTCGGGCATTAAGAAAATAAATTGAATTGAAAAGTAGAACACACTTGGAAAAAGTCAGTGATTATTACAGTTTTGTTTCCTTAATCATGACTATAAATATACTCCCTCTATGTCTTTGTTATGCACATTTTACCAGCATTTACTGTTTCTTGTCCAACAGTATCGTGCCTCTTTAATATTTCTACAGCTTCTGTGTGATGTTCTGTGCGAAGGAGCGAGAGCTTTCAAAATGCACAGCAACATTGCATGTTCATAAGCACATATGTCATTTCCATGGCTAAAAATAGACTCAAACTGTCAATTATGGAGCAGGAACCAACCCTGCACTGTTGTGCATCAACAGGACCCTGCATTTAAATGTGCCGTATGTGGGTGATTGCATTGTATTGTGTGTGAGAGTATAAAACCATAAGGGATCGTCAGGTTTCCCCGTAGGTGTCATCAGGTCCAGTCCAGCGTTGATCCCTTTGTGTGGCCGGAGCCGGCTCTGGCGCTGGCCGACACTCCAGGGATGTGATGAGTCGGTGGCACACATCTGATTAGCACAACCACAAATGGGCTGTGCACCAGGCTGTAGCTAATGAAACAACCATCACCATTCTGTTGGGTTTCATTTGGGTTTTCCTGCTCCTGTCTCTCAGCAGATGCTTAAATTCCAGGCCTCATTTTAAAAGCTGAAAGAAGTGTACCGGCGCCAACTGCTGCACTGGGATTAAAGAGAATTATGGATTCTGTATATATAGAACCCATCCTTTGTTTACTCCTCAATTGTACGTCAACTCGCTATTGCTCTGGGGCTAAGTGACAAGGGACGTGCCAAATTTGAAACAAAAGCCGCCCTGACCACCTCCGAGTGCGCAGCTACACAAGACCGTCATCAAGCCTATGTGTGCATGTGTTTTTCATAAGGCGACCACACTATGTACAAGGCCAGCCAGTCCTACAAATAGGGACTAGAAAGTGAAAACCTACACTCAGCTGGAGGGCAGGCACATATCCATGGGTTTCAGTGTGTTAAGTTATTCACATGTCATCACAATATTCTGTGATTTATCGGTGAGTGGCAGAATTGTGTGTCAATGGTGGGTAATAGCTCCAAGCAAAACACAGAGGCAAAAGGAAAAAAAAACTAAGAAATCCATTTTGTCAGTTGTGCTGCCATTCAGAAAGAAATATCCCAACATCTAATCTGCAAATGTCGACAGCATAATGTGTTGTTAAATGTTAGGGATATGATGGGTACTCTAATACACCTGGAATGCTTTTACAGTGTTACATTTCAGTGTAACGAGGTGAAAGATTCTAATTTCCACCATTTCAATAGCCTTATTCAGCAGCCTACAGGTCATTATAATGATACCAGGAACATGTTACTTTGGGTGTGGATGCTACATAGTAAAGTGGCCATGTCCTACAGTGAGCTGCCCATCAATGTCACTTGTATTGTGTTAGCTGACAGTTTAGAGACATTGTGACTGATTTAAAATAGTCCACATCTGAGTCCAAGTTTTTATTTCAGTGACAGAGACAATCCCAGTTCTTCCTGTTATAACCGGCCAGATACAGAGACAGAATATTGTAGGTGAAGTATCTTAATCGAAAACACAACTACAGCAAGCGCATGATTTTGGGGAAAGTCCTTTGTCATCGTGTGTCTAATGACTGAACTCATGTTGCTGATTTAGTTTACGTTGTAAAAATACATGTACATTTACAAAAGATTCACACAATAAAATGCATTTTGTAAACTCCTGAACTTCTTTAACGTTTCTCCAAATATAAAACAAAATCAAAATGTACTTATACCATACATTAACATATGTACATATGTGTATATACTGTTTGTATATATCATTTGGAGCGCGGCATAATCTGGGGCACCACTTTCGCCTTCATCTTCCACGCCTTCTCCAGATCCTCTCTGAGCCCTTGGTATATCTCTCCAGTTTCTTGCTTTCCTTTTTCCTGATGTTGCCATCGCTTGGTATTGCCACGTCAAAGCGCCATAACCAAGTGGCTGGCATAGTGTACAGCACATGTGTCAAATACAAGGCCCGCGGGCCACATCCGGCCCACCAGACGTTAAAATATATATATATATATATATATATATATATATTTATTTGTTTCGTTCATAGAACCATAGTTACATTCGTAACCGTTTTTATCGCTAAAACTACACGTCCCACAATGCCGCAGGTGGCCGCCCCTCCCCCGCGCGGCTCTGCCTGCTGCGTTTACTGCTGAAGAAGAAGTGCTGAGAAGTAACGAAGCGCATTGCGCACTTTAAGCATTTTTGAGCTGAAGTCTGAGCGAGGAAAAGAGACGTGTGGCTTTAGGAAACACGTGGAGGAAAGAAAGGAGACGGTTTTGCGGACGTTAGAGCTGTGCTAAAAGTGGAGCTAATGTGGAGCTAACAACAAGAAAACTAACTTCTGTGATGATGCTCTGAGGAAAACATCCTCTACAAACCTGGACAGATCAGGAGCCACAGGTAAAAACACAAGTCAGGGTGTGATAAAGTATGAATATGACTGTGTCCACACTAATGTGACAGTGAACACCTCATTTGAGAAATCACATCAAAAGTCCATGTTCCTGTTCCTGCTGCTGCATGAATATGGACTCAGACTTTCACCTGCTGCAACTATTACTAGGCTGTAAAAAAGTTCTTTATTTCTTATATTTTTTAATTGTTTTATGTTTTACATTATGTTCGGCCCGCGACCCAGCCTGAGCGTCGAAATTCGGCCCGTGGCCCAAATGAATCTGACACATCAGTGCGAAGTGTGGACTGGAAACCCCAAGGTTAAAGTGGGAAACACCCCAAAGGTAGTAGAGAATGACCGAGCCAAGGTCCTGTGGGACTTTCAGATACAGATTGACAAAATGGTAATGGCGAACCAACCGGACATAGTCGTGGTGGATAAACAGCAGAGGAAAGCCGTGGTGGTTGACGTGGCGATACCAAGTGATGGCAACATCAGGAAAAAGGAACAAGAGAAACTGTAGGAATACCAAGGGGTCAGAGAGGAGCTGGAGAAGGCCTGGAAGGTGGAGGCGAAAGCACGTGGTGACCCCCAAACTGATGGAGTCACCCCCAAACTGATGGAGTGACCTCCAAACTGGAAGAGTGGTTACAGCGGATCCCAGGACAAACATCAGACATCTCAGTCAAGAAGACAGTGATAGGAACAGCACACAAATGCCGTTCTTAAGCTGTGCTAGTGGCCAAAATGAATGTATGTGAATTTTTGTGAGACCCTAAATACTTCCTCTTTCATGGAAAATCAGGTACCCCTGCTTGAAGTATCATGATACATCAATCAATTGTGTGCTACCCGTGTTTCAACTGAAAAAAAGAGAAGAATGTTTTTATCTAAAACCCCTCAGATCTTGTATACAACTTTTCATGAAACTTGTAATTTGTGTGGAATAATGCTGCCTCAGTCACAGCCACCGTCTGCAGCTGGAAGAGTGTTGGTGTGAAGATTACCACAAGCACGGAGCTGCATATCAGTGAAGGAAAAGTGCCCTCAGCTCACAAGCAAATTATAATTAAAGCCCCTTCTTGTGACTAACTTCAGGACCATAGTATTTGACAAAGGCTAGTTAATTCCAACAAGTTAAGATGAGTGCTGTGTGTGATTGTTCCTGTGAATCCGAACGCTCGACACAGCAGTGGTTTTCTGTTTGGAAACTGCTCCTTTGTGGTGCCGCAATCTTGCATCATTTCAGATAAATTGTTCTGAGAGATGAACAGAGGAACAGAGAAAAAGGAACAAAAAGACAATCAGAGGACTCACTGATGTTGGTCTTGACTTCACGCGAGTTTACAAAATGCCTCAAGGTATTGAAATTTCATATATTTTAGACTTTAAAACCACACCAAGAGATAAAATGAAATGAGTTAGATACATACATTCCCAATGTTATTTGCTCAACTATTATTATTTGAATCAACTTAAAATGATTTAGGTTGACATAATACTGTACATGTGATAAGGGTCTTGTTTGTGTGGGTGTGTTTAGTGTACATATTCCACTTTTTTTTTTTTTACTCTCTCACATTTTTCATATTACTTCAAAATGTTATATTTCTAACCGATATTTCGAGTATTTTTGTAAGGAAAAGTTGCTAGCTAGACGAGGAATCAAAGTATGTTTAAATGGCTAAAAGCAGTATACTATAACTCAACTGTAGTCACTTTCAGTCATCTTGTTTTAGTTTAGCTTATCCTCTTCCACTCCATTTTACTGTTTGATGGTTTTAGTGTATATGAAACATAATGGCAGCATGTAAAAATAACGATTTATCATTACTTATTTGAGCTATGTGGGAAAATAGAGGTCACATCTCTTCAAATGTCTCTTTAAAGTTCAGTGCACAGCGGGAGACGAGAGAACTTGAGTTATTCACGTCCGACTGAAGAACAGAGGAGAACAGAGGAGGAGCCGAAAGCTTGTTTAACAGGGCAATTATCACTAGTGAGATTTTACCCAAGCATTAGACATTAAAAGACCTTTTAAACTGGACTGTGACAGTTTCCTTCTTTTGTTATCCTCTCAGAACAATCCATGCATATTCAGATCATGCATATTCACTGTGATATCTGCATGAGAGCTATTCAAAGATCTTAAACTTTGAAAGAGTTGGGACAGAAATACTTTTGAGTTGATGTTTTTGACAGTTAAAAGAGCAGGTGTGTTTGGATAGGTAACATGCCAGGGACTTCACCCAGCCATAGGAACAGATGGAATATCTACACTATGCTTCCAAAATGTCATTAATAATGAGAAAATGTCTTAATGTCAAGAGTTAGTATTAGGTTTATTCGAGAAGAAACATTGAATTTAGGGGTGCACGGTGGCAAAGGCGGTTAGCGCTCTTGCCTCCCAAGAAGGAGATCATGGGTTCGATTCCCGGACCAGACCAACATCACATGATCTCTCTGGGTGGAGTCTGCATGTTCTCCCAGTGTTACCGTGGGTTCTCTCCGGGTTCTCCGGCTTCCTCCCACCGTTAGGCAAAATTGGTAACTCTAAATTGGCCCTAGTGAATGAATGTGAGAGTGAAGTGTCTGTAATGTCTATGTCTCTATGTTGGCCCTGCGACAAGTTGGCCACTGTCCAGGGTGTACCCCGCCTAAGGCCCGAAGTCACTGGGATAGGCTCCAGTCACCCGCGACCCCGAAAGGGAACAAGCGGTAGAAAATGGATGGATGGATGGATGAACATTGAATTTGGTCCCAATTATTCACAAAACTGCTGTTTCAATTCAATGAGAACCCATTCAAACTGTCAAATTGGAACATACTGTAGTTTGTGACTTTGTCAAAGTCCTTTCTTCACCCTAACAAACTCAAGTACCAGAAGTGTCTTGCACCACAAGAATACACAATCTCATAAGGGGGATTTAAACGCCAACCTTCAAGTTTGGTGAGTGTCTGAGAGCCATTGCCAAAAATATGCTATTGATGAATAATGCCTTTTACAGGATAATTTGCATAGCTAAAATTCATAAGTAAAGCTAGCTGTTGAAGCACCATGAAACAAAAGCCGCAGTAAACAGCCTGAATGCCATGTGTGAGCGATTGATCTGTGGATAATTTTCTTGCCCACTGCCCACAAAACAGAGTTCACGTGGTAGCACTTGTCAATATCTCTGACCTGAATACCCAACCGCGTTCCAACAGTATCCTCGTCAATACTCAAATTCATTACCAGTGATGCAGAGCAAACCATGGTCCTGCAGTTGGCTGATCTATAATGCTTGTTTTAAAAAGGAAAAACTCCAATTGAATGGCTGTGAAAATAGGTTGGTGGGCGTCCAAATGACTACCAGGCATCCAGCTATTCAGGGTGTCATTGTGTGCTTAGCTAGCGTAGCGAAACTATGTCATGCTGTTAGCGGGAAGGACATCTAGGACTGACAGTTGCAACCGGAAAGCATTAGGATCATCTGAGACTGACATGGTTCATTTGTGTGTGTCTATTTCGAACGATGGTCTCAGGCTCGAATCCGTGCGAAAAGGATCTTCGAAACCACCCCAAAACAGAAGAAGAAAAGAAATTGACATGGCAACTCTGCGCCGAAGTCTGAAATCTACAAGTGCTACGTCAAGGCAAGATCGAGGTTCTTGTTCCTCCACGGCATCTTGTCCTGTCTTTTCAGGACCTTACAGCGACCAAGAAGAAGACCCACCAGTACGTCGTCAATCTTCACCCATTCTCAAAGGATCTCTAACTAGCTTGCAAAACTTGACCACCAAAACTCCCAAAAACTCTCTTTCTAGTCTTCAAGGCTCAACTCCAAGTCTTCAAGGATCTTTGCCAAGTCTGCACAATGCTTTACATACCTTACAGGGCTCCTTACCCAACCTGAGAGGAGCAATTTCACGGTTGAAAAGGCGGTCACTTGGAAGTGTGGACAATGCCAGCGTGAGCAATAGTAATAGCAGTACTAGCCCCAGCCTGCAGAGTGTACATAGCAGTACCAGTGATGATGATGATGATGATTGCAGTTGGGATACCAACAGTTGGAGTTCTGGAGTGACATGTTTGTTGAGGACTCCGTTTAAACAAGATAGTACAGAGACACTAAAGGAAAAAGATGGAAAAGCTTCTTCAGAGACGTCCTCCAACGCTGATTCAGAGGTCATTTACCAAAATATACTAAGCCCTCGACCGTTACTTAACTTGAACAACAAGGTCAATGCAACAGAAGCTACACCAGTTCTGCCAAGGAAAGAAACCCAAAGTAAAACCTCATCTTTCAAAAAGCCACCACCTTTACCAAGAAACAACAAGGTTGAAGACAAACGCAAGTTCTCCCAGTTCTTAAATGAAGTCACCTGCAGGGTCTTCAAAACCGACGACAGTTCACTGCCACCCGTATCTACCTTTCGTCACCGCTACCCATCCCCACCTCCTCCACCTCCATCAACTCCATGTCAACAAGTGACTACTGCCTATCAGTCAAGCAACCACGCGGCAACTGCTCCACAGGGAACAAGCATGTGGTATAGCCCGACCAGCTCAAACCTTCAAACAATCAGGCAGCACGCATCCAAGGACATTAAGGCCTCGATTCACCAATGGAGCAAGACCTTGCCCAGCTGTAAGGTCCTGGAGCCTGGGGATGTGTTGCGGAAGGTAAAAGGTGACGGTCCTTCCCACCCAGAGCACAACTTGGATTCATGTACAAAGCTACAAGCACAACCCTCCACCGGGAGACTCTATCTGGAGACTGACATTGATAGAGTTAGGCAACTTGACGAATTGGTTGCTAATGGTACCCTGGGGAAAGAGCGGAACGAGACAGGGTTGGAAAAGGGTACCGAAAGATCACACGAAAACAGAATGTTGTGGGAGAAAAATGGGAATTCTGTTGGAATGGATTGTATGAAGGAGAGACAGAGGAGGAGAGATGGTGGATGGGATAGAGAGAAGGATGGACGCGTGGATAGAGGAAGAGACAAAGGCAGGAAAGCAGTGCCTAATAGTTATGAATCACTCCTGTCACAAACAATGAAGAGTACACGCAACAACCCAGGAGCCATTTTGAACCGGTCAGAAGGAATGCCCCAAATGTCTTACAGGTCCACGTCTCTGCCCCGACCTGCAAATGTTTCTGTGAGTATACCTTTCATAAGCTGTACATAAAAGTAAAGTAGAGTTAAAGCTTAAAAAATTCAGCCCAAACCTGAATCAATTCCTAAATGTCTGGGCCCCAGCCAACTTAGGTCTGCACACTCGCAGAACACCTGTCTTTTTTGCGTTCCATGCAGAGGGATGCTCTGTCCAGATTTGGGGGTTGTGTGCCTGAACAGAAAAACCTGCAGAAAATCATCATAATGACATTTTAGCAGAATTTAGCCTTCTATGTGGGAACATTTTCATTGTGGCATCCTTTCATTCCTCATACATGGGCCTGATTTCTACTGAATCAAAGCCATGGAAAGCCCATTATATTTCATTGGAATCATGCATTATGTATTCGGGACTCCCATTTCACACAATAAAACGTCAATTACATGAACAAGGGAAGTGTTATGAGGCGGGAAGCAGATGAGGGGCCAAATCAGCTGGACAGAAGTTGGACAGGAATTGTGTGGAATTGTGGAGTGCAGGATGCTAAAGGTTGTTAATCGCTTGCATCTTTGTGTTAATTTTTTATTTTTAGTCATGGTGAATTCATTGTTCTATGACCTGTTCAAAGCAATTCGAGCTGTGTTTTCATCTGCTGGATTAAAAGGCTGTTCTCAGAGGAGTGCTGAGGAAAGGGCTGTATTCTGATTTGAATTTATTAGCAATTTTGTGCCTTACAGAGAGACAGTGCAAATAGAGTATGCTGGTCCAATCCAACATTAGAAATACATCTTATTTTATTAACTGCTTATTTACTCACAGCCCAGAATAATAGAGAAAGATGGCTCAGCTCTCAGACCTATTCCCCTTTGCTGCTCTGCAGCCTGTGTGAAAATAGCTAATACATTCATAATTTACACTCCTCTTTTTGGGTTGTTGAGCCGGAGGCTTAGGAGTGCTCAGTGCAGGGTCTCAAGCACCACTGGAGGTGGTGGGCCTGACTGTCACAGTTCAACATCATATAGGTAATAATATTTGACAAAGTACAATGTGCAAAAATAGTGAAATTATGATTATAATTTAAATGTGTGAGATGGAGACAGAATAAACTATTGTGTAGCTGTAAACAAAGATGATACAATGATTGCCCTCATAATGTGTACATGTTTATTCTTATAAAGGAGTATTCATTAAACTAAAATGTGCTACACTGAATTGCTGGGTTCCAGACATTTTATTGGCCAATAATATTTCATGCATGAATCCTTAAGTTTGTGAATTTATCTTTGGATATTTCCTGACAAAATATAATGGGCACTTAGCTTTTGCCCTGGTTAATTATTCAAATTGAGGTTTGTGTGTCATATTTGTTACGTGAACAGAGCAGATTATCATCCTATCATTTAGACACACTTTCCAGGAATTCTCTCCCCTTAACCCACTCCCACTCGCGCCCCTCCACACCCCAGGTCTCCTCCCCTGGCTGTGGATGTGTGGATGTGTGGATGTGTGGATGTGTGGATGTGTGGATGTGTGGATGTGAGCCTGCGCCATGGACAGGGGATTACTGAGCCTTGTCTTGTCTCATTCAGTAGCAGTATGAGTCATCCTGCCGTAGAGAAGTCACTGCAATGTTTGTAACACCCACGCCACACACAACAAATGCCATTACTACAACTACAACAACAACAACAACAACAACAACACCACACAACACACAACTACTGCTGCAGAAATGTACTACTACTACTACTACTGCACACCCTAACCTTAACCCTAAAAAGCCCTTTTCTCTCAATAAATATCATTAAGTGCATTTCACCCTCTGCTGGTGGAAGTAGGAATTGCAGGATATTGAAATAAAAACTAGCAGCGTGGCTATTACTGTAAGTATTAAAGAAGAAGTAAATCACATTTTTACCTTTAGGACCTCTTCGGGACTTCCATCGTCTCTCCCTGCTGTCACTGGGGGGAAGCCAGCCTGGCATTGCAACATGGCTGACACTTTAAGAGAAATCTCATGGGAAACCTTGGCTCTTTCTGAAAAATATTTTGCCACATTATACTGCCTTAATCCTGTACAAAAAAAAGCTCAACACTTTTAGGTCCGTTCTCTGACAGTGTATTTTCACCAGGGAGCTGCAGGGGGAGCTCTCACTTACTTTTAAGGATGCATTCAAACTGCACAAAGTTATAAGGCCCGAGCGCCACAAGCTGGCGAGAGGCCTATTAATCTCGTAAGGCCGTGCGAAGCACGGCTGCGAAAGTGCGCACATAGTGCGCACGAAATCGAGCGCAAAGCGCTCGCCCACTTCCAAACACTCACTAACGCACTCCTTTACTCACGCACGCCCCGTGCATACTAATTAGTAGTAGGAAAATGGAACATTACCGTTGTAAACGGGCGAAGCCCGTGCAAAAGTGCGCACTAAACGAGCACTTTGCGGTTGTCATCCCCATATAAAGCACTCATTTGCGCTAAGTAGCTCACGAATACGTTCCCCATCTCTTGCATGTTCCGTGCATATAAGCATGTAATGCAAAAATTGAACATTATTACTGTATAGAGGGCCAAAAACACAAAGTGGGCGGAGCCCACTCAAAATTAACGCAAGTACCCGTCAGTGACCAGGGACCCACACCATGAGGTAGGAAAGCGCAAGCGCTTTCCGAAAATGTATAGTTTATGATATTTGAAAAATGGGAAACATTGTTTTCGCATCGGAATATTATTCTTTCTTTCTTCATTAGGCCCGAGCCCCAGCAGGGCGGAGGGCCTATTGCTCCCGCAACGCTGCCGAAGGCAGCGTTGCAACTGTCTGCGCCCGCATGTTTGGTACCCCGTCGCCCCTGGCAAGTACAGTGAACTAGCCCATGCCGAAGGCATGGATTATGCATACTTACTCCTGCTATGACAGAAATAGTCAACAATTAGTTCACAATTCACTAATTGTTGACAACAGCAGCGCGAAGCGCTGCATTCCTCCAAAAACCCTCCTGGCATCGTCCCGTACGCGAGAGTCCATGCCGCAGGCATGGGCCATGCTTGTATCTGCTCAAATCAATGGAAGTCTATGGGGAGTGGGCGGGGCATCCCGACGGAATAGGGAGTGACGAGCGCGTAAGCGCTCGTAATGATGATTCCACCCCATGGCGGCATCGGGAAGGCTTAGAGCTTTCAAACGATGTATCATTTGTTGTTATAGTGGAAACGGCTATATTGTTTTTGCTAAAAATATTATTTTTTTTTATTATTTTTCTTGTTCTTCTGCTTTTTGAGCTCTAATTTGACCCCCTGAACATGCTCAAAAACTCACCAAACTTTGCCCAAAATTCAGAATCGGCGAAAAATTAGATTTCTTCTGGGCCATTTTTTTTTTCGTTAAAAAATGGCGCGACAGCGCCACCGACAAAAGTCAAAATGCATTGCGCCTATGGGAGACGCCCCGAGGTCAACTTTGGCGTAAAGCTACGAAATTTGGGACACGCATTTCTCTCGTGAGGACAAAAAAAAAATATTATTGTGGCCACGCCCCCAGACTTACCCTATGGCCGCCATCTTCCTTTGAAAATGATAACACGCTGTGTTAGCCATTTTGTTCACGTCAAACTTTGACAAACTCCTCCTAGGGCGTTTTGCCCACCAACTTCAAAATTGGCGTACGTCCTCTGGACAAGTGGGGCATCTAAAGTTATCCAATTTTTTGAGATACCTTTTACGGTCTGTGTGCGGCGCAGCCGCAAAGTTGGACAACTTATTTTGGGATATTGCAGATCTAAAAATTGCTCCCATTTGATCAAAACAAGTCCGATTAGGACCAAATTTGAATCAGTTGTTCAACTTTCTAGTTTGGACCAGTTTATGATGACAAAATTGAAATGGGCGTGATAGCGCCCCCTACAGAGTGACCTTTAAATTAACATTGAAGGTCAAAAATTAGTTTTACCAAAATTGTCTAAACTTTACCCAAAATTCTATTTTGGCGTCCCGATCAAAAAAGCCAATCAGACAAATGCCTTAATTTTTACGGCGTAGTCGTAGCGATGACATAAACCTCCCATGTTATCCCTATGGGAAAACCGCTAAATCTCTCGAATATCCACATTTTTCTGTTTCAAACTTTGACGAACTCCTCCTAGTGCGTTTTGCCCACCGACCTCAAAATCGGTGTACGTCTTCTAGACAAGTGGGGCATCTAAAGTTATCCAAATTTTAAGGATAGCTTTTAAGGTCTCTGTGCGACGGAGCCTCAAACGTTTCCCAGAATTCTGAATATTTGGCCTTCAGAGTGGCCTATGAACAATAGAGTTTTTCTAAATGACATGATATTTTGCACAAAATTCTAATTTGCCATCCTGATCATACAAGTATGAGAGACAAAGTCATATTTTGTACGGCGTAACCGTAGCCATGACAGAAATATCCCATGTTATCCTTATGGGAAAATCGCGAAATCCCTCAAATCACCACATTTTTACGCTTCACACTTTAACAAACTCCTCCTAGGGCGATTGTCCGATCAAACTCATATTTGGGGAAAATCATCTACACAAGCGGGGCATCAAAAGCTATCCATATTTTTATTCTAAGTGCTACGGTCTCTGTGTGGCGGACCCGCAAATATATGTCAGAAATGGGAAAACAGCGAAATCTCTAAAATCACCACATTTTTACGCTTCACACTTTAACAAACTCCTCCTAGGGCGATTGCCCGATCAAGCTCATATTTGGGGGAAATCATCTACACAAGGGAAGCATCAAAAGTTAGTCATATTTTGATTTTAAGTGGTACGGTCTCTGTGCCGTGGAGCTGCAAATATACTGTCACAAATGGGAAAAACGCTAAATCTATTAAATGTTCACATTTACGCTTCACACTTTAACAAACTCCTCCGTGGGCAATAGCTCGATCAAGTTTAACTTTGGGAAATATCATCTACGCAAGCGGGGCATCAAAAGTTATCCATATTTTTATTCCAAGTGCTACGGTCTCTGTGCGGCGGAGCAGCAAATTTGACTGACACTTGTGTTCATTTGCACTGGATTGGCCATGTCAATTGTGTCGCCGTCTGTCAAGTTCTTTTTTGTTCAACACACAATAAGGGCGCCATCTTTATCAAGTCGAAAGCGCAGAGTCGGAAGGCCGGCGGCCCGCGAGGGCCGTTGGATGCCGCTTGCGGCTTTAATTCATCTTTCTTTCTTCTCGGGACCAACCCCCCTATTTTTCACCCAGTGAACATTGACGAAAAGTCACAAAAATTTGTACACCTCTAAAAATCGTGCCTCTCTACATTCTGGCTATTTTCCTTTTCTAAAATAAAAAAATTGGCGCGTCAGCGCCCCCAAATGTACCAAAAATGCATTGAGAGATAGGAAATCTGATCGTAGAATCATGAAATTTGGCGCAGAGGTAGATGGTGACAAGAGAAGTAAAAAATATTATTACGGCAACGCCCTCCGCCCAACCAAATGTCGGCCATATTGGTTCAAAAATGGCTAAACATGACTCGGGAGTTTTTCCAAACGTCGTACTTTTACGAACTCCTCCCAGGGCGTTGGCTCTAAAAAGCTGAAATTTGGTGAAAATGCTACTGAGGAGTGGGACATCAAAAGTTATTCAAATTACATTGATACCTGTCATGGTCTCTGTGCGGCGAAGCCGCAAACTTTAGCTAGAATTTCAGACATCTCCCAAATTTAACATTTCTGCCGTTTGCGCAGATAAAGTCCGAATTGCGTCAAATTAGAATCAGTTGTTAAACTCTTTGTCTTAAACCTACTTGAAGTGAAATAAATTAATTTGGCGCCACAGCGCCCCCTACAGATTTTATATGGAGGTTAAATGTTTAGTTTTGCGAAATTATATGAAATTTGACACACAACTCAATTTTAGCATCCCCATCAAAAAAGTCAATGAGACCCATGTCATAATTGTTACGGCGTTGCCGTAGCGATGACCAAAACCTCCCACGTTATTCCAATGGGGAAATCGCCAGAACATGTTTACACTTTATACTTTCACAAACTCCTCCCAGGGCGTTAGCCCTATTACCTAAAATTTGGTGCGACTCATCTTCAGGGGTCGACCATCAAAACGTATCCACATTTTTATTCAAAAAGTCACGGTCTCTGTGCGGCAAAGCCGCACATTTTGCCAAGAATTCAAAATAAAATAGCTTTTTGATGGTAAAACAAAGGGGAGAAGATGTGACAGCGTCACAGATTCAGCAGTAGGCATAATAAAAGCACCATTGGGGCGCGTTAGCGCCCCCTCCTCTTGCGGCGTGGCGGCGGCGGCGTGGCGAGGGCCGATCATTGCCGCTTGCAGCTTTAATTTAATGCTACTTTCAGTTTCCGTTTTACCTTATAAAATGAACTTGAGTGAGACAAAAGCTCAACGGACCAAAAAAATTACACATTTTATTTGAGATGACCATAAATCAGGAATGTTGAGGGGCATATCACAAAACCTCTATTAATATACGCCTGTTGTGCTTAGGAATTAGGATTCTCTCTGAACGTGGTATAAATTATGACACCAACCAGTACAACGATACATTTACCCATCTTTCATCAGTAGCAACATGGATACTTACATTTAGCGCATCATCTGTACATTTTATTGCACCAAACTTCACTTTAACTCCTTATTTTTCAACAGGCGCACACTTATTCCTTTGACACTTTGCTTCCTAGTTTTGCCATTCGCAGCAGTTTTCTTTTGCACTGTTAATCTGTCATTCCTTGCACCCGGACCCCTCTCTCCCCTCCCTCCGTCTCTCCCTCTGCCTCCAATAGTATCATGGAGGTAGCTTTAATGGACATATTTTCTTGCGGTCGTGAGAGCTCGTTAAGTGCCAGATAAGAGGTCCTCCATGGCAGGGCTGGAGTCCATAAATCTGCCTGTTAAATAAATCTAATGTTGTGTCTGCGTTTGTCCTCTGCAGGGATCTGATGAAGAGCTAAAGCCCGGCACCAGGTGAGTCATCGTCGGCCACACGCGCCGCTCACTCACGCGCATGTAATCACAATCATACCACCACCAGTTTGAGCCGGTCTCCAGTCTGGAATCAAGGAGAGAGCGAGGGAAATACTCACAAAATGTTTACATGTTTTTCTCACACGTGAAATTGGGACGTGATGATATATTTTTTTTGTGTTATAATTACTGTGAGAAGAAAAAAAAAAATTGGATAACTTTAGATGCCCCACTTGTCCAGAGGACGTACGCCGATTTTGAAGTTGGTGGGCAAAACGCCCTAGGAGGAGTTCGTCAAAGTTTGACGTGAACAAAATGGCTAACACAGCGTGTTTTCATTTTCAAAGGAAGATGGCGGCCATAGGGTAAGTCTGGGGGCGTGGCTACAATGATTTTTTTTTGTGTTATAATTACTGTGAGAAGAAACATCTTGATTTAACAAGTATACATCATTATTGACATAGAGGGATGGGCGATAATAACATAAAATATAGCCGCAAGCGGCAATGATCGGCCCTCGCCACGCCGCCGCCACACCGCCGCCACGCCGCAAGAGGAGGGGGCGCTAACGCGCCCCAATTGTCCTTTTATTACGCCTACTGCTGAATCTGTGACGCTGTCACATCTTCTCCCCTTTGTTTTACCATCAAAAAGCTATTTTTTTAGAATTCTTGGCAAAATGTGCGGACAGACACAGTGACTCTTTGAATAAAAATGTGAATAACTTTTGACGGTTTACCCCTGAAGATGAGTCTCACCAAATTTCAGGTTAATAGGGCTAACGCCCTGGGAGGAGTTTGTGAAAGTCTAAAGTGTAAACATGTTCTGGCGATTTCCCCATTGGAATAACATGGGAGGTTTTGGTCATCGCTACGGCAAAACCATAACAATTATGACATGGGTCTCATTGACTTTTTTGATGGGGATGCCAAAATTGAGTTGTGTGTCAAATTTCATAAAATTTCGCAAAACTAAACATTTAACTTCCATATAAAATCTGTAGGGGGCGCTGTGGTGCCAAATTAATTTATTTCACTTCAAGTACGTTTAGCGCAAAGAGTTTAACAACTGATTCTAATTTGACGCAATTCGGACTTTATCTGCGCAAACGGCAGAAATGTTAAATTTGGGAGATTTCTGAAATTCTAGCTAAAGTTTGCGGCTTCGCCGCTCAGAGACCGTGACAGGTATCAATGTAATTTGGATAACTTTTGATGTCCCACTCCTCAGTAGCATTTTCACCAAATTTCAGCTTTTTAGGGCCAACGCCCTGGGAGGAGTTCGTAAAAGTACGACGTTTGGAAAAACTCCCGAGTCCTGCTTAGCCATTTTTGAACCAACATGGCCGACATTTGGTTGGGTGGACGGCGTTGCTGTAATAATATTTTTTACTTCTCTTGTCACCATCTACCTCTGCGCCAAATTTCATGATTCTACGATCAGATTTTTTTTGGGTCATTTCCTATCTCTCAATGCATTTTTGGTACATTTGGGGGCGCTGACGCGCCATTTTTTTTATTTTAGAAAAGGGAAATAGCCAGAATGTAGAGAGGCATGATTTTTAGAGGTGTGCAAATTTTTGTGACTTTTCGTCAATGTTCACTGGGTGAAAAATAGGGGAGTTGGTCCCGAGAAGAAAGAAAGAAAGAAGAAAGAAAGAAAGAATTAAAGCCGCAAGCGGCATCCAACGGCCCTCGCAGGCCGCCGGCCTTCCAACTCTGCGCTTTCGACTTGATAAAGATGGCGCCCTTATTGTGTTGAATTAAAAAAGAACTTGACAGACGGCGACACATTGGACATGGCCAATCCAGTGCAAATCAACACAAGTGTCAGTCAAATTTGCTGCGCCGCCGCACAGAGACCGTAGCACTTGGAATAAAAATATGGATAACTTTTGCTGCCCCGCTTGTGTAGATGATATTTCCCAAAGTAAAGCTTGATCGAGCTATTGCCCAGGGAGGAGTTTGTTAAAGTGTGAAGCGTAAATGTGAACATTTCAAGGATTTGGCGGTTTTCCCATTTGTGACAGTATATTTGCAGCTCCACGGCACAAAGACCGTACCACTTAAAATCAAAATATGACTAACTTTTGATGCCCCGCTTGTGTAGATGATTCTCCCCAAATATGAGCTTGATCGAGCTATTGTCCTAGGAGGAGTTCGTTAAAGTGTGAAGCGTAAAAATGTGGTCATTTTAGAGATTTCGCTGTTTTCCCATTTCTGACATAAATTTGCGGGTCCGCCACACAGAGACCGTAGCACTTAGAATCAAAATATGGACAAGTTTTGATGCCCCGCTTGTGTAGATGATATTCTCCAAATATGAACTTGATCGGACAATCGCACTAGGAGGAGTTCATTAAAGTGTGAAGCGTAAAAATGTGGTGATTTGAGCGATTCTGCGATTTTCCCATAAGGATAACATGGGATATTTCTGTCATCGCTACGGTTACGCCGTACAAAATATGACTTTGGCTCTCATACTTTTATGATCAGGATGGCAAATTAGAATTTTGTTCAAAATATCATGTCATTTGGAAAAAACTCTATTGTTTATAGGCCACTCTGAAGGCCAAATAGTCAGAATTCTGGGAAACGTTTGCGGCTCCGTCGCACAGAGACCGTAAAAGTTATCCTTAAAATTTGGATAACTTTAGATGCACCACTTGTCTAGAGGACGTACACCGATTTTGAGGTTGGTGGGCAAAACGCACTAGGAGGACTTCGTTAAAGTGTAAAACATAAAAATGTGGTAATTTGAGAGATTTTGTGGTTTTCCCATAGGGATAACATGGGAGGTTTCTGTCATCGCTACGACTACGCCTAAAAATTTTGGCATTTTTGTGATTGGCTTTTGTGATCGGGACGGCAAAATAGAATTTTGGGTAAAGTTTAGACAATTTTGGTAAAACTAATTTTTGACCTTCAATGTTAATTTAAAGGTCACTCTGTAGGGGGCGCTATCACTGCCATTTCAATTTTGTCAGCCTAAACTGGTCCAAACTAGAAAGTTTAACAACTGATTCAAATTTGGTCCTAATCGGACTGGTTTTGATCAAATGGGAGCAATTTTTAGACCTGCAATATTCCAAAATAAGTTGTCCAACTTTGCGGCTGCGCCGCACACAGACCGTAAAAGGTATCTCAAAAAATTGAATAACTTTAGATGCCCCACTTGTCCAGAGGACGTACGCCGATTTTGAAGTTGGTGGGCAAAACGCCCTAGGAGGAGTTCGTCAAAGTTTGACGTGAACAAAATGGCTATGAGTCTTCTTTTCATTTTCAAAGGAAGATGGCGGCCATAGGGTAAGTCTGGGGGCGTGGCTACAATGATTTTTTTTTGTTTGTCCTCACGAGAGGAATGCGTGTTCCGAATTTCGTAGCTTTACGCCAAAGTTGACCTCGGGGCGTCTCCCATAGGCGCAATGTATTTTGACTTTTGTCGGTGGCGCTGTCGCGCCATTTTTTAACGGAAAAAAAAATGGCCCAGAAAAAATAAAATTTTTCGCCGATTCTGAATTTTGGGCAAAGTTTGGTGAGTTTTTGAGCATGTTCAGGGGGTCAAATTAGAGATCAAAGCGCTGAAGAAGAACAAGAAAAATAATAATAATAATATTTTTAGCAAAAACAATATAGCCGTTTTCACTATAACAACAAATTATACATCGTTTGAAAGCTCTAAGCCTTCCCGATGCCGCCATGGGGTGGAATCATCATTACGAGCGCTTACGCGCTCGTCAGTCCCTATTCCGTCGGGATGCCCCGCCCTCTCCCCATAGACTTCCATTGATTTGAGCAGATACAAGCATGGCCCATGCCTGCGGCATGGATTCTCGCGTACGGGACGATGCCAGGAGGGTTTTTGGAGGAATGCAGCGCTTCGCGCTGCTGTTGTCAACAATTAGTGAATGGACTACGCCCATTCACTAATTGTTGACTATTTCTGTCATAGCAGGAGTAAGTATGCATGATCCATGCCTTCGGCATGGGCTAGTTCACTGTACTTGCCAGGGGCGACGGGGTACCAAACATGCGGGCTGCGCCCGCATGTTTGGTCAGACAGTTGCAATGCTGCCTTCGGCAGCATTGCGGGAGCAATAGGCCCTCCGCCCTGCTGGGGCTCGGGCCTAATAATATTCCGATGCGAAAACAATGTTTCCCATTTTTCAAATATCATAAACTATACATTTTCGGAAAGCGCTCGCGCTTTTCTACCTCATGGTGTGGGTCCCTGGTCACTGACGGGTAATTTTGTTAATTTTGAGTGGGCTCCGCCCACTTTGTGTTTTTGGCCCTCTATACAGTAATAATGTTAAATTTTTGCATTACATGCTTATATGCACGGAACATGCAAGAGATGGGGAACGTATTCGTGAGCTACTTAGCGTAAATGAGTGCTCTATATCTCGTCCACTTCTATCGGCACCATAAACAAACTATTGTGTAATCTTTATATTTCTATCATTACCAGTGTCTAATACATTAATATTCAAGTATTCAAGTATGTGCAATTCAATTAAGCTTTTTGAATGATAAAGTGATGTTAATACTAAAAAAAACAGCAAGATTAATAAGCACTTTTTTAGAGTTTTGTCCCAAGTATAATTCTTTAGTCTTTCTGATTATATTGTATTGTCTACAATAACAATGCAAAACAACATTTAGCTCTTAATATTCTCCACTCTCTTGAGATAGCTGCAGCTTTGATTACTGAACTTACCATGTGTCTTGTTTGTGGAGAATAAGACACAAATGAATGAAATAACACCGTGTTCCCATTTTGTGACTGATGTGCAGTAAGCCAGCATTTCTACCAGCTCGAATATGCATTTGGACTATTACTTTTTGTGCTTTTTTTGCATTCACTTTTAGGAATGCATTTACTTTTATCATAATATGAACCACTGACATGTATTTGCTTACCAAGGGAAGGATTATTATTTACCAGTTGGATTAGGTCTGTTGTATACTATTTGTAGAAGGTCATGTAAATGCAATACTTAAGGGTGTAATTGCTATAGTAGGTTATGTTTTGCACAGGTTCAGTTGCTGGATTGTTTGGGGTCTTTCTGTGTGGAGCATGTTCTCTTTCCTCTACCACTAAGAAGATAGGACTGGATGAGTATTCTCTCTGGTGGAGGGTTTGCCACCTGCTTGTTGCCATAAAGGTGTGATCGCACAATATGTCATTAATCGTGCCTCATCATGTCTTATAGTTCTTCAATGTCAGGTGTCAGGAAAAATGTTGTTGTTGTTGTTGTTTTGTGGCGGTTGGCATCCAAGTGTTGCATTACCGCCAGACTTTATTCTTATAAATAATCGTCTCCACAGATCTGTCTTGGCTTGATGACATCACCTGCTTGTCTTTATGGAGATGAATATGTTTTCATTCATTCCAGACAAAGCAATATAGTTTGTCATTAAACGCCAAAAAGCAACGGACAAATTCTGAGTCTGAGGAATAAAGTCTGGCGGTAATGCAACACTTGGATGCCAACCGCCATAAAACAACAACAACAACAACAACAACAAGCAACGGACAAAATCTGTCATGTTTTTGGCAGCAGTGCAAAACATGAATACAGATTGGCCAAACATAAAAAATTAACTAAAAGTGCAGTGGAAAAACTCTGTAAGCATCTGGGTTGCTACTCTATAGCGTCAGAACACTTTTGAGTTCAATATTTGGCATATATTATCTTAACATCTCCATTGGTTTGGTATTAGGCTAACATAAAAGCCTATGATGTGTGACTCCACAATCCCAATCTCGATTTCCTGTAAATTGCCACAGGCGCTTTAGCTGTGCCCGCCCTTACCGTTCTATGATGCCAATTCAGACAGATAAAAAGTGTTTCTCAAATCCTCCATAGAAATGATCGGAGCGGAGATGTACCGTCCATCACAACCATTATATAGTGTAGGCTTCCTTTAAGAGACATGAGAAACACACGGTATAGCGTCCTTTCCTTCCAATCAAAGGTCTACCTCTCTCGGTTCCTGTCGCACATCGAATGCCACCTTTTCCATTTCCCCAATTCCATGCCCTCACCTCAAACTTTTCTGCTGACATCACTTACAGTACAGACTTACTCGGAGCTCGGGTTGCCCCTGCCTCGCTGCTACACATCATCACCCCCCCTCCCTTTCTCAGCTTAATTCACTCCGCGCCCTCCCTTCTTTTTCTTCTTCTCCCTCTCTCCCTCCTTTACCTCTCTCCTCTCCTCTGCCGTCTCTCCAGTCAGTCCCTACCACTCCGCCGTCCTCTTTTTTTTTCAACAACACGCTCTGAAAACGCGGGGATGCTCAACTCGTGCCGCTCGAAACCTCGTCACCGCACCTGCCCAACATGAGGCGGAAGGCAAACAAACGGTAAGACACTTCTTCCAGGGAGGGAGGAGAGAAGAGGAGGATGGGATGTGCATGAGTCTTCTTGTGCGTTCTTGTGATTGCATGAATGTATAGTAGCGTGGCACACTTGTGGATGCGGTGATTGTTGAGCTATTCCCCCGTGAAGTAGTGGTGGAGGCTTGGCGCGAAAGATCTTGCACTGCAGTGGAAATTGGAAATGCTCGTGACTCGTTCATTCAATGCGTGAAGGGGAAAAAAAAAAAAAAACATCAAGCAGGATTCCACTTAACTCAATGGGGCAACCACGACTGGATGACAAAAGTTTCCACGCAAACTCCGATAGCATGATGATGAGATTGGACTGAGCAATTTCTCCGCGTGGCTTGGGGCTCGCTACATAACGGGCATGTCAGCAGAACATATCCAAACACGCAGATGGTAATTGGATTCACCCCAAGACTTAACCTGAAGCGATGGGGAGGCATTGATTTGAAAAGCGCCTTCCTGTTACATCAGATGGGCTCAAAGGCTGCGGAGAGGGTTGCAAAGCTCTCCGGCAAGTTTTAATGAATGTGTTGAAATAGAGAATGTGGGTGAATACGCGCTGACTGGTGCTTATTGCATAATCTCTATGAATATGTAATGATAGTCAAATGAGGTATAGTTTGTTAAGGCGTATTGATGTTCAAGTGTGCAGAGCTGGTAAGCGCGGGTTTGCTTTGCTGGGTTGCTCTTTGTGTAATAGAACGGTGATAGGGCCACTGTGTTCCTGATGGTTTCTTTTTAAAATGGCACAAAGTGTTATCAACATACTGACTGTAGTTTGCCATATGGTGTGTGCGTTGAAAACATCATATTATGCTGTAATAACAGTTGTATTGATTCATGTATGTTTGAGTAATCCTGTATTGTTCTGCAACTGAGGCTTGAATGCGTGGAAAATACCTGTTCTCACCTACCCCCTATCTCCACCCACATCCCTGTACTATTTTTGAATCCTTTATTCTTTGAGAAATGAAGACTTTAATTGACATGGATAGGGTTCTAAATGTCACATAGCCACTTTTCAAAAACACTTAGATTTAATTGAAAATCCTATAAAGAGCTTATCGGCTTATCGGTTACGCAGTTTTCAACAGGAAGTCACTGTTTCTATTACTAAGCCCTTTTAGATCAATGAATTATTACAATGAACGATTACAATGAACAAAATGTAACATGATGATCTACTTATGTTATGTTAGTTCAATACAAAGTACCTATAAAGTACCTGTAAAGTACCTGTAAAGTACCATCAGAACGTGTTTCAAACTATAAAATCAAAGTATTAAAGTTATCCGTAGCCATAGAGACAGACAGGTGACAGTAAGAATAGGTAGTTTTAAAATTCAAAAAAGCACCCTGAATAGATTGTTTCCAAACAAATAAAGCAACATCATCTCCATGGAGACCAGCAGGTGGTGAACCATCCACCAGAGGCATAATACATAATGCACCTTTAAGCATATTTTACTTTAGTCCAGTATTATTATAATATATGAGACTGTACCCATTCTTCTTGTTCGAATGCTACCGCTGTTTTTTTATAATGCGGTTTTAATTTGTTAGCCCCATTTTTACCTAGAAATATATCATCCACACTGTATAACAGGTGAAAATTACATTATGAAAAATAAATTAAAGCTATATTCAATGTGCAAATCATCAATGTAGAACCATATGTATGATGTAAAATGTGAGACTGTTCATTTGCATCACATTGTGAAATCTGTCAACAACAAGAGTAAGAATTGTGAGTGATGTCAGCGCCTCTTCTCACTTACACCTTCTCACTACAGCTGAACAAAGAGAGCATATGGTGTTATTAGAATGTGTCAGAAACTTCAGGAAAGCGCTCCAAAACTGAGAAAGAACAAGGTTTGAACGCATTCCAAACAAAGCTTCAGCTGCAGCAAAGCTCAGAGGTAAACTGTAACAGTCTTCCTCTGGCATATAGTCATTTACTCCATTTATTATATTACTGTTTTAGACTTGGTTTGCAGCACATGGGTAATATACAAAAATAGAGAAAATGAGAAAAAGCCAACAGGAGTTACAAGTCTGGAGTGAAGCGCTGCATTCAAACATGCATGAGGTCTTCCACTCTGACAAGGCTTTGAGGCAGTTTAGCTTTACATCAATTATTACATACTTTGGGTATTACAGTGAAAATACATGTATTTAACAGAAAAATCATCTGTTTTCAATGTTTCTTTAATTGTGAGTTGAAGCCCTTTGCTGAGTGAAAGCCGAGAGCTGTGTTTGGCTGTGATTATGGATAAAACACTCTTATATAATAATAATAATGTTGATAATGATAATAATTAAAGCCGCACGTGGCGATAAAGACCCTCGGCCCCTTGTAACCGCGGGTTACGAGCCACCGTGAACAGCACACCTCTAATGCCCCGCCTACATCACCCCTCCCCCACAAACAGGACCAACTTTATAGTGCTTCATTCAACATTTTCAGGAGGAACATGCTTTTCTTCAGAATGTCAGTGCCAAATGTTATTTGTCTACGTCAAAGTCATTTTTTTTGACTTAGTTCACATTTTCAAGGGGGCGCTGTAGAGCCTTTGTAAAATATAACTACCATATATATGTTGTAAATCATTGCATTCAGCTCATCATTTTGCACAAAACTTATGCTGGAAAATGAAACATCTCATGCCAGAGATATGCAAAGTTTAACACAAAAAAAATTGCTATTTTTGTTAACGAGCTTGCCACGCCCACATCGGTGTAGTTCATTTAGTCTTTTGACTGAAGATCCAAGGTGGGAAAAAAAGTATGAGGTGTAAAAATACAAATAAAATGGGTTCCGCCCACAATGGCCGACTCCCTGTGGGGTTTAGGGCGGGGTCAGAGTATAATTTGTTACATATCTTCACATTACCTATTTTTTGGAGTGAGCGTCATATTTTAATTGCAACTTTTTTGGCGTCGGGCTCCCATTGGCCCCATGTTAATCCATTTTTGAGGTGGCACTACAGCCGTATTTCAATAGTTTTTCACGGGGTCTTCACTCAAAATTAGAGTTCATGGAGTTCTAATTTTTCATACCTCTCGCAGGCATTTTTCATCCTTGTTTACGACTCGATTTTTGTGATTCTCTCGCTTGTGATCGATTGTTTCCCCATCACAGACATCTCTGTTTTCTTTGCTTATGTGTGATCCCTGTGATCCATAAACTGTATCATTAAAAATCCCAATATATTTCCCATTTCATAGTCTAACCTGAGGAGATTTATGATCATATTTAGCGTTGTGCAACATGCATAATATGCATAATATACCAGTAGTTACAAAATAACACCCATCGCTTGTACCCAGAAATGAAAGCGAGTAGCTTTGACTTGCCCTCGGCTCGGCTCCCGTGTCCCCCCTGGGCCCCGTGAATTAAATACAAGCGGTTGTGGCGTTGGCGAGCAACGTTGGGAAAACAATAACTTGAGTTCAAAGTAAATCAAGGTCAAACTAATGCATTATTTACAGATTCAGTGTTTCGTTCGGCTTTCCGTGGGCGTGTCTGTTGAATAGACTCTTTTTGAATAATTATTAATGACGTGTATTTAGTAGAAAACTCTGGATGGAGGCTGCAAAAGTGCATTTCTGGTGTAAATCTTGCTTTTACAGTCCGAGCAGAGACTTCCTGAAG